>NW_026553328.1:0-35000 GCF_027596085.1 Anoplopoma fimbria | reverse complement strand
TATTTCTTAAAGTTATAAACAAACTACAAATGTTAGTTATTGTTAGTTTATTTACTTATTCATCCAAAAACATTACTTCTTTTTTTTCCAAAATAGTTGTATGCCATTTCATTTTTGTTATGAAAACGGGAAAAAACTGACGGTAACTTTCTGATAAATTCTGGTGAGTCTTGAGAATATGTGAAAACTTTTGAAGCAACAAATGAAGAATGTCAGTTACTGTATAATCTGAAACACTTTTTTTATTTTTCATAAATTCTTTCAACAAAATATAACACAATGATTAAAATACTGTATTCTCTAAAAGGACTTTGGCTCAAAAAAATTGGTGTTATAATTACAAAAATACATTTATAGGTGCCTTTGTCCAAAACATGTCACCATCACCACAACGAGACATCAATTCATAATTTCTGCAGAACATTTCTTCACTTCTCCTTCTCAGGAAATCCCATTAAAGCAAGTTGAATAAAGTGAAAATAAACCAAAGCTGATTTTGCATAGGAGACACAAGGTGGAGTAAATGTCCTCTGAACTGTCCTGATGTCAGACTAAACCCTAACCCCATGATCCCGAACCAGCAGGACTCTGAAAATGAGTCTGAAGCCTTGTAGACCAGCTCCTATAATCAAACAACAATATAGATCAGCAATAATTTGCAATTAGTATCAGCGGCAAAAAAATTATCGTGATCCGATCTGGACTCGGATCTGTGATCCGATTTGGACGTTGAGTGTTATGATCTGTATCACCACTAGTTTCTATTGATGTTTTAACTCAACTGCCCGCACCTGTCGAGATACAAAGTGTTCGGAGTCGACTGGAATCAGCTTCTTTTCTTTGCTCTGGATGTTTCTGGTAGGGTTCGGGTACGTTTGGACTGCTGGCCTGCTTTGGACAGATTGACAGCAGATCAGGAGTGCAGCTGAGGGGAAACTTAATTAAAGGAACGGAAAGTAAATGTTTGCTCACAGAAGTACATAAGATTAATTTAAAGCTTTTCTAATAACAATTGTTGGCTGTACTTCTGACCGTATTTGCTAAAAGTTGAATATATCAGCTAAAATAGCAGCTCATCTTTTGGGTTAGGGTTAGGGTTAAACCCCCCTAACCCTAACCCTTGGGCTAAGTCTCGTCCTAATGTGCTGTGATTTGCTGGTGCTACTGCGCTCTGATTGGCCACCTTCAGTCCCAGAGTCCTTCATGTGGTTTTGTAGGTCATGAAGTGTTAAACGCACAGGAAGTTACTATGATTGGATTCCTCATCATGACCTGTTTTCATTATGAAAACTGATACATAGCATCAGATCTAGACGCAATCTGTCCATCATGTGAGGATTTAGTTTCATGTGTTGCCATGGTTACAGTTTGACGAAGAGCACAGCTGTGACCACAGCGAAGCCCACCAGGAGCATGGCGACCTTAGGGATGCGGTTCCTGCCAATGCTGAGCTCGTGGGGCAGGATTTCCATGAAGGTGATGTAGATGAAAGTTCCTGCCGCCAGCCCCTCCAGTGTGCAGCGGGCCAGCCGGTGCTGCGGGGACGCCTCGGTCTCGGTGAGGGCAAGGCCAACGCCGATACCCAGCGGGGACATGACGGCGAACACCAGCAGGCAGCCGGCAACCACCGACCGCCGCAGCCTGCCCTGACTCAGCTTAACTGCCAGGCTAAAGGAGATGATGCTCTTGTGGATCATCAGCGCCAAGCAGATCTCCAGCACCTCCTTCTCGTCCTCCAGCAGTCCGACCGCCAAACCCTCAAACACTGAATGCAGGGACAGCGAGAAGACCAGGATGAAGGCACGCAGGGCGGACTGAGAGCCGAAGTCCACGTGGGAGTGGCCACTATCGGTCTCCTCTGACCCACGGTGGCGGTGGGAGTGTTGACTGTCGTTCCAGTCATTGGCTTGGAGGCTGGAGTCCACCAGCAGAGCCCGACACTCCTCCACATCAGAAGAGGATGGGTCCTTGAAGGCCAGGACGATCTGCTCCAGGACCAGGACCAGGAAGAAGCCCATGGCCATGATGAACTCTGGCAGTGGGAACTGGAGCTGCGACAAGAGGAGAACACACTTTAGTTCGGTCAAGGTGAGACAAAGCTCTGTAAAATGTCCTCATTTGATTACCTACTGTACAAAAATGTTTGTATTACAAGTTTTCTGATAGTTTGTTTAAATATGCGTATGAGGCACAATCTGATTAAATATGTTAAAAATATACATTTCCTAGAGAAATCTGAACATTGAATAAAGCAATGAATAAAATTCATGATTTATTTTGTCAACATATTAGAGTCAAAGGATTTTATAGAGGACATCATGTCTTCGTTACTTTAGAAAATACTGTCAACACCCATTAAAAAAAAAAATATTTCCACCATGTTTTTTGTTCGATATGTTCTTTAAATTAGACCACGAATGACATTTGAAACCTCTGTAAAAACCTTCAGAATATATACAGAAATGAGTCAAAGATGTGTTTTGTAAATTACTTTGAATGGAATAAAAATATGAACTAATAGATATCACCATGAAACTTCCACAGTTGATTACTTTCATTAATACAATTCTTTATTGTGTAGTGAAGAACCTGAAGATTAACTTAAATCATAAATCTGTAATGAACACAGTGTTTTGGTACAGCGCCTATTCAAAGGTTGAAAGTTAAGGGTTAAAACGAGCTTGAACATTATGATGGAAGAATATTATGGCCATTCCTATGCTAATATATGTCTCATGTTAGCTTATGCTAATGTTAGCTAGTTTGCTAATGCTAATATTAGCTAATGCTCATGTTAGCTAATGTTACCTAGTGTTAGCTAATGTTAGCTAAGGCTACCTAGTGTTAGCTAATGTAAACTAACATAAGCTAATGTAAGCTTATGTTAGCTTATGTAAGCTAATGTGGTATAATGTTGGCTAGTGTTTGCTAGTGCTGATGTTATCCAGTTTTAGCTAATTTTAGCTTGTTTTAGCTAATGCTATTGTTAGCTTATGTAAGCTTGTGTTAGCTAATGCTAATGTAATCTATGAATGCTATTGTTAGCTAGTGCTAGATGATGTTAGCTACTGAAAGCTATTGTTAGCTAATGTTAATGTTTGCTAATGATAGCTAAGGTTAGCTTAGGTTAGCTATTGTTAGCCAATGCTAAAGTAAGCTAGAGTTAGCTAATGATAGCTAAGGTTAGCTATTGTTAGCTAATGCTAAAGTAAGCTAGAGTTAGCTAATGATAGCTAAGGTTAGCTATTGTTTGCTAATGGTAATGTTAGCTAATGATAGCTAAGGGAATGCATAATACCATTAGAAAAGTGATTATAGTCTTTCTTTATAACTTGTATGCACTCAAAGTGACATTGTGATTAAATATTTGACTCCTTATGAAATTTGACTTTTTCTGTCATTTCAGCATTGAGTTGTGTTTTTGGCAGGTTGACATGTGAATCACTGACCACGTGTTTATGAAAAGTCTAAAGTCTGGACTCGTGGGATCTTACTGTGACTCCTGCGATGCTGAAGGCCTCGTTGATGCCCTGCAGGTAGTCTGGCAGAAGGTCCAATAGACAGGTGGCCAAGAAAACTCCGCCAGCAAAACAGCTGATCAAGCTCAGCAGCCTGCGCCGCAAATCTGAAGAGAACAAGATCTGAGATCAACCAGACCCCACCTGTGATCTAAATCCAGACGTGGCTCGTTACCTGGGTCCACACTGCAGCTCCCCGGTCCCCGGACCATGCACAGCGGGGCCAAACCAAACAGCACCGTGATGGACAGCAGGACCACCAGGGCTCCCAGTTTGATCTCCAGGGCGGGGACATGGGCCGGGTTGACCTGCAGCGCTGCCGTTTCCCTCCCAGGAGACAGGTGGACGGAGGAGGAGAGGCTCCCACTGCCAACGGACATCTTCAGTCTGGTTTGTCTTGCCACTTTGGAGTCAAATAGCGAGGAGGAGAAGCTCAAACAGGATTCTCACAGGAGACCGGTGTCTGTTAGACGGATAAAAACAGTTAAAGTCACTCTCTTTCTGTCTCCCATGGCCATAACTTGTTGTGACCTCTGACCTCTTTGATGAAGGCTTGCTCACCAGATAGTGAATCAACAACAACATTCATGGTTCCCAGAGGTTTATTCTTTTGTAGATTTGTTGACTCCTCATCTGGAACCATGTTAAATAATTAGACCGTAACAGGATTTCTGAAACATCGGAGTAACCGTTTTGTGTATTTCAAACTGCTTTCTGCAGGTAATCAGGAGCTAGATGGGTGTTGTGTGAATCACATAAGAGGCCATTTCCAGCCAGTAGTGGAAGAAGTATTAAGATTGTTTACTGCAGTAATAAATACCACCAGTACAGTGAAAAGTACAATATTTGCCTCTGAGATGAAGAACAGTAAAAAGTACAATATTTACAGTAGAATACATTGGAAGCACTCATGTAAAGCACAAGTACCCTACCTTAAAGTATACTTACCAGTACAGTACAGAACTTGTTAATTTAACTCCACTGTACAAATATTATTACACGTGTCAGATATCAGAGTAAAAACCTCTCTTGAGTTTATTTTTTTAAGTTTTAAGATGCAGATTCAGAACTCATTCAGGTAACAGTAATCTGTGCGTTTACATTTTAAAATACAATTTACAAGTTTTAGAGTGAATCATAGCACAGAGACAGCACTGGTAAAAAATGACCAATGATCTTCTAATAGCTTCAGACAAAGGACTTGTCTGAATTGTTAGACCTTAGTGCTGCGTTCGACACCAGTGACCATCAAATCTTATTACAGAGACTGGAGCATCTAATAGGCATTAAAGGAACCGCACTTAGCTGGTTTAAGTCGTATTTCTCAGACCGATCTCAGTTTGTATATGTAAACAATGAAAGCTCGATGAAAACCAGGGTCAGTCACGGAGTTCCACAGGGGTCTGTTCTTGGACCAATTTTATTTACCTTATATATGCTTCCCTTGGGGAATATTATCAGAAAAGACTCAGTAAACTTTCATTGTTATGCAGATGATACCCAGTTATATCTATCAATTAAGCCAGACGAAACTAACCAGTTCTCTAGACTTCAAGCATGTCTTAAAGATAAAAAACCTGGATGACCTGCAACTTCTTGATGTTAAACTCCGACAAAACAGAAGTTATTCTACTAGGCCCAGATCACCTTCGAAATCAATTATCTAACGATATAGTTTCTCTAGATGGCATTGTTCTGGCATCCAGCACTACCGTTAAGAACCTCAGAGTTATCTTTGATCAGGATCTGTCTTTTAACTCTTATATAAAACAGATCTTAAGGACAGCCTTTTTTCATTTACGTAACATTTTGAAAATCAGGCAAATCCTGTCTCAAAGCAATGCAGAAAAACTAGTTCATGCATTTGTTACCTCTAGACTAGATTACTGTAACTCCTTATTATCAGGCTGCTCTAATAAGTCTCTTAAATCTCTACAGTTAATCTAGAATGCTGCAGCACGTGTTCTAACAAAAACTAAGAAAAGAGATCATATTACTCCAGTATTAGCTTATCTGCACTGGCTCCCTGTTAAATCAAGAATAGAATTTAAAATTCTTCTACTTACCTACAAAGCTCTAACTGGCCTTATCTTAAGGAATTTATAGTTCCATATTACCCAACTAGAGAGCTGCGCTCCATCAATGCAGGGTTACTTGTGGTTCCTAGAGTATATAAAAGTAGGATGGGAGCCAGAGCCTTCAGTTATCAGGCTCCTCTTCTGTGGAACCAGGTTCCAGTTTCAGTCCGGGGGGCAGACACACTCACCACTTTTAAGAGCAGGCTTAAGACCTTCCTTTTTGATAGCGCTTATAGTTAGGGCTGGTTCTGGTTCGCCTTGGTCCAGCCCCTAGATATGCTGCTATATGCCTAGACAGCCGGGGACTACCTAGGATACACTGAGCTCCTCTCTCCTCTTCTCTCCCTCCATCTTTATGTATTGATCTCCTATTTATGCACATTACTGATTTTGCTTCTTCCCCGGAGTCCTTGTGCTTTCTTGCCTCGCAGGTTTCCATGAATCAGGATTATATCTGGACTGTGATCGTGCCTCCTGCTGTGGCCCTGCTGACACCCACTGCTACTACCACTATCATTATTAGTCACATTACTATTATTATTCCCTGTACTATTACGGTTATTGGCTTTGCTTCTACCCTGGAGTCTTTGTGCTTTCTCGCCTCGCAGGTTTCCATAAATCGTGGCTGTACCTGGACTGTGGTCGTGCCTCCTGCTGTGGCCCTGCTGACACACACTGCTACTACCATTATTATTATTAGTCACATTACTATTACCATTCCCTTTATCATTACGCTTATTGGCTTTGCTTCCACCCTGAAACCCTTTCTGCTTTCTCGCCTCGCAGGTTTCCATGAATTGTTGTGGTACCTGGACCGTAGTCGTACCTCCTGCTGTGACCCGGTGGACACCCATTGTTACTTTTATTATTATTATTATTATTAGTCACATTACTAATACTATTCCCTGTATCATTATTTTAATTATACTATAGTCCATCCATCCATCTTCCGTAACCGCTTATCACAGGGCTGACATATAGAGACAAACAACCATTCACACTCACATTCACACCTACGGGCAATTTCAGAGTCATCAATTAACCTAAGCTGCATGTCTTTGGACTGTGGGAGGAAGCCGGAGAACCCGGAGAGAACCCACACTGACACAGGGAGAACATGCAAACTCCACACAGAAGGTTGTCTAGCCCGGGAATTGAACCCGGGACCCTCTTGCTGTGAGACGACAGTGCTAACCACTACACCACCGTGCAGCCTATACTATAGTCATTGCTGCTTTTATTATAAGTAGTCTTAATTCTTTCCTTCGTTACTCTTCTTACTCCTGTGATTATATGAATCATTTATGTCATATACATTGAATGTGTTGTATCTCTGTTATGCTGTTCATTCTGGTCACATGACATCTATTGCATTCTGTCCATCCTGGGAGAAGGATCCCTCCTCTGTCGCTCTCCCAGAGGTTTCTTCCTTTTTTCTCCCTATTAAAGGTTTTTTTAGGGGAGTTTTTCCTGTGCCGATGTGAGGGTCTAAGGACAGAGGATGTCGCATGTGTACAGATTGTAAAGCCCTCTGAGGAAAATTTGTCATTTTTGGATTTTGGGCTATGCAAAATAAACTGAATTGAATTGAAAGTATACAAGTATTTCTGTTTCAGGATAAATGTTGTTGTTATAAAAATGATGTGCTGGCTATTTGTCTGCCCTTTTATCAACATATTGATTATTACTAATCCAAACAACAAAACTTCATATCCGGGACAATAACCCCACAATAACAAAATGAAGAATCGTCGCACGTGGTTTCAATAAACGTGAATACTAATAATTTTTCACTCTCGCTAAAAAAGTAGACTGTACCTGAATCCGGATCCAGCAGCTCAGACTGACCCTCCTCAGTAGAAACCGATTGTAGATGCAGATTCACAAGAATAACAGATTCACCAGAATAACAGATAAAGATTCACCAGAATAACAGATAAAGATTCACCAGAATAACAGATAAAGATTCACCAGAATAACAGATTCACCAGAATAACAGATCCACCAGAATAACAGATGAAGATTCACCAGAATAACAGATAAAGATTCACCAGAATAACAGATAAAGATTCACCAGAATAACAGATAAAGATTACCAGAATAACAGATTCACCAGAATAACAGATCCACCAGAATAACAGATTCACCAGAATAACAGATAAAGATTCACCAGAATAACAGATAAAGATTCACCAGAATAACAGATAAAGATTACCAGAATAACAGATTCACCAGAATAACAGATGAAGATTCACCAGAATAACAGATAAAGATTCACCAGAATAACAGATTCACCAGAATAACAGATGAAGATTCACCAGAATAACAGATAAAGATTCACCAGAATAACAGATAAAGATTCACCAGAATAACAGATAAAGATTACCAGAATAACAGATTCACCAGAATAACAGATGAAGATTCACCAGAATAACAGATAAAGATTCACCAGAATAACAGATAAAGATTCACCAGAATAACAGATAAAGATTACCAGAATAACAGATTCACCAGAATAACAGATTCACCAGAATAACAGATCCACCAGAATAACAGATGAAGATTCACCAGAATAACAGATAAAGATTCACCAGAATAACAGATTCACCAGAATAACAGATTCACCAGAATAACAGATTCACCAGAATAACAGATTCACCAGAATTACAGATAAAGATTCACCAGAATAACAGATTCACCAGAATAACAGATTCACCAGAATTACAGATAAAGATTCACCAGAATAAAATCCGTGTTAGTGTTTGTTCTCAGCTCGTGGTGGCTTCATGTTGTCTGGGAAGTTGTGAGTCAGTTCCCATCAGCTGATCCAGCTTTTTGATGGAGCTGATGTCAAGTACAGCCAACGTCTCATTACTTCCTGTTTTCAAAATAAGAGCTGTTTTTGGCCAATTTCTATTGACACTGGTTGAAGAAGTACTCAGATCATTTAGTGCAGTAAAAGTAGACTACACCACACTGTGAAAATACTCACTTAAAAGTTCTGCATTTAAAACCTTACCAAGGTGAAATCATATAAATATTATCACTTAAATGTAGTTAATGTCGTTGAAGAAAAACTATTCACGGATCAGATGTTTTGAACTCCTTTATATACTGTTTGCTTGTTTATAGCAATTCATCATATTTAAAAGATCTTCTCAAGTAAAGTACAAGTACCTCATATTTATACGTAATATAAGTACTTGAGTAAGTGTACTTCGTTACATTCCATTTTGAGCACATATATTTTAGTAAAAGAAACCTTTCAGCCTTTATATATATTTTGTTTTGATCTGTCGGCACACAAATTGTATCATTTCATGTCAGTAGCAAATTATAAATAACATGATTTAGTTCCTTAATGGCTTCTAAAAATTGACTGCATTTACAAGTGTATACTTTATGGTTTAACTATATTGTGAGATCAATTCGAGGGTCATGTGATATTTGTGTTCAACAAAGACGTTTTTTGAAAATGTTCTATCCTTTTTTCGAATACTGGATAATTTAACCTCTTAAGATCTCTAAAAATCATTCAAATGAAATGAGGAATTGAAACTTGGGAGTTGAGACACGCTGATTAGTTCTTTCAAATAACAATGAGTTGATGCTTTTATTTTGATGGTAAAAGCTCTCGATTTCCTGTCTGGTTGTGTCTGCTTCTGTCTAACTTCACACAGCTGCAGCAGGAAGGAGGATCCATCCAGCTGGAGGTCCTGGAACACAGATCCTGGACAGGTTTTCAAAATGATGTTAAAAACCTTTACTTTCAGTCCAGCAGATGAATATTGTCTGAGTCACTTTAGATGTTGGACTTTATAGGCAGAGACTGAAAAGTTAAGACAGTGAACCAAAACAATCTGTCACACTAAAACCAGACTGATTTGAAACCTATCTTTACATACATTCACTGAAGGATACAACATATTTTATATAACCTTTCCATATGTTCAAACATATGGTTGTCATGTAAACACCAGTGAAGGTATCTGATGATGTAGGTGATCTTTATCTTTTTTATGTATCTTTATGGCTTCTTTTAAGTTTCAGAGGCCAAAGGTCAGAGGCAATATATGAAGTCTGTTTGCAGTAGCGGTAAATCATGTGCCTTATTTTTCTGTCTCATGTCCCAGACTTTCATAGCAAATAACCAAAAATGAAAATGAATGTTGTAAACATGGTCAGAATCCCTTAAGAATACCTATAAAATAACCTAGAAACCCCTTGAAACTTTCCCATAAACTGCTGAGAATGCCTCAAGACTGTCGACAATCCCAACAAGAACTCACTTTTACTTTAAACCAGATCAATAAACTGCAGAAGACCCTCCAGGATCCCTTCAAAGGATCTATAGCTCACAGTCTGAAGTGCATTTAGGGCATGTACAACTCCATTTTTGTTAGTAAAATGGTATAAATTAAGGTGCAAGCTGCTAGTCCCTTAATTAATCATAGGTGTGTTTCGTGTGTACCATGAATTACAAATTCAGTGTCATCTCCCATTTGCTTTAAATGGTGGATATGGAAAATTGGAGAAGTGAAAATGTTGCTTTTTAAAGTTGAAATGCCAACAAATATGGATTAAAGCAGAATGTCATGTCATAGAAAAACATGTTTTTCAGCCTGGCGCTGTATTATGCACTGAGACTTAAAGGGGAAGCGGGCCCACAAACATTAAAGTAGTTTACATTTAAACTCCCACACAGAAGGATGAGGAGAGGAGACAATGAGCGCAGACAGAATTGTGTGAAAGCGATTCTGTCTTCTTTGACTCTGTGGTGGCATCAGCCATTTTTTATGCAGTGGTCTGCTGGAGCAGCAGCATCTCGACAGCCGACAGGAAGAGAATAAATAAACTTGTCAAGAAAGCCAGCAGTGTGCTGGGGTGTCCACTGGATACGGTGGAGGTGGTGGGAGACAGGAGGATGATGGTCAAGCTGTCATCCCTGATGGACAACACCTCTCACCCCATGCAGGACACCCTGGCAGCTCTGTGCAGCTCCTTCAGCCACCGGCTGCTTCACCCCCGGTGGTGAAGGAGAGGTACTGCAGGTCCTTCCTTCCTGCTGCTGTCAGGCTGCACAACCAACTCTGCTCCCAGCATGACCACATGACACTAATACACTAATACACTGTGCAATACAATATTTATAATAGTTTCTGTCTGTATATATAATATTACTGTGGATTCTCTACTGTTCTTTACTGTTTTTTACTGTTTTTTATTGCTCATTTGCTTATTTATAATACTTATTTTGATGTTGTGTTTTTTTTAATTTACTATGTCTCTTGTTTTGCACTATCCTCTTTGCTGCTGTAATCCTGTAAATTTCCCCGCTGCGGGACTAATAAAGGATTATCTTATCTTATCTTATCTTATCTTATCTTATCTTATCTTATCTTATCTTATCTTATCTTTTCTGAATTTTAATTTACAGGCAAAATTATTTACCTATGAGGTCAAAACAGGTAACGATCCTGAACAAAAAAGCCTGACGTCGTCAGGAAGATTCCCTGAGGAGCTCCTCAACCTGGAACCCCTTTGAAAACAGAAACCTGACGCTGTTACGACTGGAGATGAGGGAGGTGTGCACCAAATGGATGACCTGGGAGCAAAAAAGAGGGGGGGGCAAACAATCGATTTGGCGGCAGCCCTCCAGCACCTGAGTGTCTCTTAAGGCCTGCCTTACCTCCTCCTCAATATCCCATGTTAGGGCCCCAACCACACAGGAGGAGGGTAAGATGCTGGAGGGAAAGATGGGAGCACCCTTAGGATAAAACAAGCGGGACAGAGCATCGTGCTTGAGGTTTTTGCAGCAAGGGCGGTAGGACAGAGTAAAGTGGAAACGGTTAAGAAAGGGGCCCACCTAAACCTAACCCTACTTGTCTGGCCTTAAGCCGCTTGGCTGACCGGTTGAACTTACGGTTCTTGTGGTCCGCCCAAACCAGGAACGGCTGCTCTGCTCCTTCCAGCCAGTGCCGCTACTCCTCCAGCGTGACCTTCACCGCCAACAGTTCCTGGTTACCCACGTCATAGTTATACTCAGCAGAAGAGAGTTTGGGGGACAGGAAAGCACAGGGATGGACATTAATGTCTGACTGGGACCACTGCAGGAGGACGGCCCAGATGCCCTGTATCCACCGCCATGATAAACTGCTCTTGGGGGTCTGGGATTGCGAGGATGGAATCAGAGGTGAAACTCTCCCTCAGCCAGCAGAAAGCCTGGTCAGCCTGGGGAGAACTGGAACCTAACATGGGGGGAAGTGAGAGCATCCAGTGGAGCGGCAATAGCACTGAAGTTCCTGATAAAACCTCTCTGGAACCGCTGAACCATCATATGGCTGGTAGGCGGGGGGCCACTCGGCAACTGGTCTGACCTCGCAAGGGTCCATCTGGATGGATTAGGGGTCAGCTTCAATGAATAGCGGTGGTGCAGGGAGCGTTGGGGGACCTGCTGGATGTGTTTGATGTGAGCTTCTTTATCCGAGGAGAAGACAAACTGGCTCAGAGACAAAGAGACACAGAGGACGAAGATGAGCTGGTTTAAATACTCTGGGAGGTGAAGGTGATTAGACACAGGTGGGATCAATCAGGGGCAGGGCAGACAATATGTTCGTTGGAGATGAGTCAGTCCTGATCAGAATCGATCACCGGTGATCACCGCACAATGCATGCCGGTTAGATTTGTGTCCGACTTGATCCCGACTTGCTCTGACGTCATGAACACGTGTTCAACGATGACCTCAGAGAGTGAGGTGGCTGCAGGTTTTAGAGCCGACTGCATGGCCCAGTGCATGATGGGAAACGCCTGGCTGTCTCCTGATCAGAGAGCTGATTGGCTCTTAGTTTAGACAACAAACACCACGTTTTGTAGAAAATTCTTATTTTCTGTGTAAATGTAAGATTTGATGCTAGATTGTTGGCTAGTTGACTCATGTTGTGCATGATGTGGCTGATAATAATAATAATAATAATAATAATAATAATAATAATAATAATAATAATAATAATAACGATAACAATAATAATATACAAGGTTATTTATTCAGTATCTGTAAATATAGATATTCATTGATAAAGCCTGACTCCACCTTGATGTCACATGTTTTCAGTCCACAGATTAACGATGTGAAGCTTCAGAAACCTTTAGAGGAGAGAACTATTTTCCTCCGTGTGTAAACTGTTTATGTAACTCTGATGTTTGGACTGTTGGGTCAGTTTTTCAATTTCTAAAATTTACATATATTTATTGATAGAAATGTTTAAATAAATATGACATCCAAGAACTAAAATATGCCCAATCTTATATCCTTATTATAATAATGACATAGTTCAAAAAATATAAAGATCTCCAAACGTAGTCTATAAACTACAGGTAGCCTACAAATGTAACCAACAGCATGTAAACATTTCAATGACTTCCTGTGTTTCATTGAAGGCTGAACACTGTCTGACTTTACCTCAGGTTTTTTCGACGCCCCCTGCTGTCTGCTCTCGTCCACTTTCGAGGCGAGGCGCAATTCATCTCGAACGAACCTAATCACAACGGTGGAAAAAACCCTAAGCTGTCATCCTCCTGTCTATATATACATATATATTTATATATACACATATATAGACAGGAGGATGATGGCCTCCTGTCTATATATACATATATATTTATATATACACATATATAGACAGGAGGATGTCATCCTCCTGTCTATATTTACATATATATAAATATATGTATATATAGACAGGAGGATGATGGCTTAGGTGTCCTCCCTGATGGACAACACCTCCCCCCATGCAGGACACTCTGACAGCTCTGTGCAGCTCCTTCAGCCATAAGGAGGAGCTGCGTTACTTCTCCTTCACACAGCGGGGGTGGAGCAGCCGCTGTGTGAAGGAGAAGTCCTGCAGCCATCTCTGCTCCCAGTAGACCACACATCACTAACAAACATCACTACAAATATGTGCAATTTAATAGTTATTCTGTCTGTGTATATAATATTTTAGTTATTGTTGATTTTTTACTCTTTTTACTTATTTAATATTATTCACTGTTTTATTACTTATTCACTTATTCATAATATTTGTTTTGATCTTGTTTTTTACTTTGTCTCTTGTTTGCAGTATCCTCTCTGCTGCTGTAATTATCTTATCTTATCGTATCTTATCTTAAAGTACATAATGAGTACTTTTACTCCTTTACTTACTAATGGGGCTTTAAATATAAAAGATCTGTTGTAATTTCCACTTAACTGATACATTTTGAATATTTCGCTTCCTCGCATTGGAGACAGAAATTCAAGTCAAATTACATTTTATATTGTGAATCAGCTTTATATGTACAAGAATAAAGGTGATTTAAATTCAATATCTACATTTGACAATTATATATGTTAACCTTAAACATTTTAACCGGATTTTTATATTCAGTGTCCCATAAATCATTTTTATGATAGAGAGTATTTCTACACTATAGAAATACTTTATGAAGTAAAACTGAATCTGAATGTTTCACTGCGGACGTTAGGAGGCGATATCTACAAGGAACACCGACAATGAAGCACATGCAAAGAAGAAGAATGAAGGCAGAGGAGGAGAAGAGGAAGAGGAGGAGGAGGAAGAGAGGAGGAGGAGCAGGAGGAGGAGGAAGAGAGGAGGAGGAGCAGGAGGAGGAGGAGGAAGAGAGGAGGAGGAGCAGGAGGAGGAGGAACGGACTGGTTGTTCAGGACGGACTCGGACCGACAGCTGAACTTTTTTTAATGTTTTTATTTTCAGCAGCGGGTTGAAGTCTCTGTTCTCGGTTCTCCTGCAGCCGAACAGGATCCGCAGGTCCGTGATGAGGATCAGGATCAGGAGAGTCTGAACAGGATCAGGAGAGTCTGAAGAGGATCAGGAGAGACTGAACAGGATCAGGAGAGTCTGAACAGGATCAGGAGAGACTGAAGAGGATCAGGAGAGTCTGAACAGGATCAGGAGAGTCTGAACAGGATCAGGAGAGTCTGAACAGGATCAGGAGAGTCTGAACAGGATCAGGAGAGACTGAAGAGGATCAGGAGAGACTGAAGAGGATCAGGAGAGTCTGAACAGGATCAGGAGAGACTGAACAGGATCAGGAGAGTCTGAACAGGATCAGGAGAGTCTGAACAGGATCAGGAGAGACTGAAGAGGATCAGGAGAGTCTGAAGAGGATCAGGAGAGTCTGAACAGGATCAGGAGAGACTGAACAGGATCAGGAGAGTCTGAACAGGATCAGGAGAGACTGAAGAGGATCAGGAGAGTCTGACCTGTCAGAAACTCAGTGAGTGTTTTCTCTTGCTGATCCGGATACACAGTAGTAACAGCCTTCACCTCGACAAAAGTACTAATACTACAGTCTGGAAGTACTCTGATACAAGTAAAACCCGCTACATGTATCAGGTACTTATACTCTACTACATGTATCGGGTACTTATACTCTACTACATGTATCGGGTACTTATACTCTACTACATGTATCAGGTACTTATACTCTACTACATGTATCGGGTACTTATACTCTACTACATGTATCGGGTACTTATACTCTACTACATGTATCAGGTACTTATACTCTACTACATGTATCAGGTACTTATACTCTACTACATGTATCAGGTACTTATACTCTACTACATGTATCATGTACTTATACTCTACTACATGTATCAGGTACTTGTACTCTACTTCATGTATCATGTACTTGTACTCTACTTCATGTATCATGTACTTGTACTCTACTACATGTATCATGTACTTGTACTCTACTTCATGTATCATGTACTTGTACTCTACTACATGTATCATGTACTTGTACTCTACTTCATGTATCAGGTATTACATACATAAAAGACAAGACATTACATGAAATACATCAAAAACAAACTCTATAACTGTTTATACACAAACTATTGTATATCTGAGGAGTTTCACAAAGTTCTTAAAATGACAAAAACAAGTTTATCAGGTTTCTATTCAGGCAGAGTGTGTGTGTGTGTGTGTGTGTGTGTGTGTGTGTGTGTGTGTGTGTGTGTGTGTGTGTGTGTGTGTGTGTGTGTGTGTGTGTGTGTGTGTGTGTGCGTGCGTGGGTGTGTCCCTACCAGGATATCCTCCTCCTGTGTTGTGTGTGTATGTGTATGTGTGTGTGTATGTGTGTGTTTGTGTGTGTTCACGTGTCGGCTGCAGATGTTTATGTGTGTCTGGATAATTGACAGCCAAATATTAATATTAGACACATTACTATTCCTGCTTTTTTTTATCATGATAGATTCCTCCTCTGTTGATGTCTCTGAGGTTTGTATATAAATACAATGTACAAACATATATATATTTATACACATACTGTATATGTATTTATATGTATGTATATGTATGACAGTGGTCTGGTGTGTTTCAGGTCATGGATTCAGAGATCGGTTTGGTGGCAGACAGCTGGCAGCTCGACGCTCCTTTCTTCAGCGGCTCAGAGAACCGTCTGCAGGACTGGACTCTGGACCCGGACTGTGTAAGTCTCAGCATCAGTGGCATCGTGGGTACTACAGGGAGGTCAGCAGTTTGATAAATCGGTCTGCCCTCCTGATTGTGTCTCAGACGCTGAACGACAGCGAGTCAGAGGACGTCCTTCATGGCGTCGACCCAAACGAGGTGTTTCCCAGCGGGCCGCCGGCAGAATCCTCGTCGGAGAGCGACAGCGGCATCTCCGAGGACCCTGTAGCTCCCGTCAGCATTCAGAACACCGTCTATCAGGTGGTTTATGACATCAGCAGCCTGGGCGGCGTGAAGACTGAACCCGGACCAGAGAACGTGGTCTCCATAGAGCTCGGTGGGTTTGGGTTCTGTTTAGATGAAAGCCTGAACATGAGTACAAGTACAGTTAGTACAAGTACAGGTAGTACAGTACAGGGAGTACAAGTACAGGTGGTACAAGTAGAGGTAGTACAAGTACAGGGAGTACAAATACAGGGAGTACAAGTACAGTTAGTACAAGTAGAGGTAGTACAAGTAGAGGTAGTACAAGTAGAGGTAGTACAAGTACAGGGAGTACAAATACAGGGAGTACAAGTACAGTTAGTACAAGTAGAGGTAGTACAAGTAGAGGTAGTACAAGTAGAGGTAGTACAAGTACAGGGAGTACAAATACAGTAAGTACAAGTACAGGTAGTACAAGTACAGGGAGTACAAGTACAGGGAGTACAAATACAGGGAGTACAAGTACAGTTAGTACAAGTAGAGGTAGTACAAGTACAGTTAGTACAAGTAGAGGTAGTACAAGTACAGGGAGTACAAGTACAGTTAGTACAAGTACAGGTAGTACAGTACAGGGAGTACAAGTACAGGTAGTACAAGTAGAGGTAGTACAAGTACAGGGAGTACAAATACAGGGAGTACAAGTACAGTTAGTACAAATAGAGGTAGTACAGGTACAGGGAGTACAAGTACAGTTAGTACAAGTAGAGGCAGTACAAGTACAGGGAGTACAAGTACAGTTAGTACAAGTACAGTTAGTACAAGTAGAGGTAGTACAGGTACAGGTCGTATTTTTAGTCTAGTTACCTCTTATTATTATAATTATCTCTATTTATTTCTGTTCTTGTGCTGCTGCAACAACCGTATTTCTCAGCTGGGATCAGTTCAGGTTTATCTTATCTAAGATCCAAACAGGGATATCTTGATGGTAACTTTTTTTTCGTCAATAACCGTGATGTCACTTCCTGTCCCGTACAGATGAGTGGAGCTCTCAGGTGCTGTTTTCAGACTCGTGCATTGTGAACCAGCTGCCCGTGGTTTCTGCAGAGCGCCTCCATGACCCTCTCAGCCCGGACGGTGTTCTGGTGAGGCTTTGGTTTCAACACTCTGTGTACCTGCAGATGGTCGAGTGGAGATTTGACCTGGAGGACTGACTCTTCTTCTATTGATCGAGCATTTTCAGTAGTTGACCATAAACTGTTAAACAGCCTTTAAACCTGTCTAAAGTCCCACCCCTTTCCTTTAGGCTCTCAATTATCATCAGGGAGACATGCCTGTTTTTATTTGTTTGTGCTATACTGTTAGATTAGATATTCTATGCTTTTATTAATGTACTTCTATTGTCTTCTATATGTCTGTGTTTCTGTTTCATTTCTTTATAAAGCACTTATTTTAGTTTGTGCTATTTAAATCAGCTTGACTACTGTTGCAGCTGTTCCCAGATCTGCAGCTGACTGAGGAGGAACAGAAGCTACTGACACAGGAAGGAGTTTCTCTACCCAACAACCTTCCTCTCACCAAGGTGAGACTGCTGAAAAAGACTTCAGATGTCTCACATACTTTCTAAACCTTCCACTGCAGTTAGATGAACTCAGAGCTTTTAGGAGGTTTTCACTGCACGAATATGAGAAACAGGACAGCATCAACTGACCTCTTCAACAGGCGGCATAAACGAATTGGTGGTGGGTTTTTAGTTTGACATGACAGAGTGAATCACAGTATAGAGACGATGACTGTAAAACGTAGAAGTGCTAGTGTTTCGGGGTGCAGCGGTGTTCACGCCTGTGTCGACCACGACATATGAACAAAACCTGAGTTATTGATTTATAAATGTTTAATGATGACTTCAGCGCACAGAATCATCCAAATATGGCTGAATGGGTATAAATGATTAGTTAATTCCTGATGGGCAGCAGTTTATAGAGCTGCTTCCTCCAGCTTTGATTCAGTTTATAGAGCTGCAGCTTTGATTCAGTTTATAGAGCTGCTTCCTCCAGCTTTGATTCAGTTTATAGAGCTGCTTCCTGAGCTTTGATTCAGTTTATAGAGCTGCAGCTTTGATTCAGTTTATAGAGCTGCTTCCAGATCTTTGATTCAGTTTATAGAGCTGCTTCCAGATCTTTGATTCAGTTTATAGAGCTGCTTTCTGAGCTTTGATTCAGTTTATAGAGCTGCTTCCTGAGCTTTGATTCAGTTTATAGAGCTGCTTCCTCCAGCTTTGATTCAGTTTATAGAGCTGCTTCCTGAGCTTTGATTCAGTTTATAGAGCTGCTTTCTGAGCTTTGATTCAGTTTATAGAGCTGCTTCCAGATCTTTGATTCAGTTTATAGAGCTGCTTCCAGATCTTTGATTCAGTTTATAGAGCTGCTTCCTCCAGCTTTGATTCAGTTTATAGAGCTGCTTCCTGAGCTTTGATTCAGTTTATAGAGCTGCAGCTTTGATTCAGTTTATAGAGCTGCTTCCAGATCTTTGATTCAGTTTATAGAGCTGCTTCCTGAGCTTTGATTCAGTTTATAGAGCTGCAGCTTTGATTCAGTTTATAGAGCTGCTTCCAGATCTTTGATTCAGTTTATAGAGCTGCTTCCAGATCTTTGATTCAGTTTATAGAGCTGCTTCCAGATCTTTGATTCAGTTTATAGAGCTGCTTTCTGAGCTTTGATTCAGTTTATAGAGCTGCTTCCAGATCTTTGATTCAGTTTATAGAGCTGCTTCCAGATCTTTGATTCAGTTTATAGAGCTGCTTCCTCCAGCTTTGATTCAGTTTATAGAGCTGCTTCCTGAGCTTTGATTCAGTTTATAGAGCTGCTTTCTGAGCTTTGATTCAGTTTATAGAGCTGCTTCCAGATCTTTGATTCAGTTTATAGAGCTGCTTCCAGATCTTTGATTCAGTTTATAGAGCTGCTTCCTCCAGCTTTGATTCAGTTTATAGAGCTGCTTCCTGAGCTTTGATTCAGTTTATAGAGCTGCTTCCAGATCTTTGATTCAGTTTATAGAGCTGCTTTCTGAGCTTTGATTCAGTTTATAGAGCTGCTTTCTGAGCTTTGATTCAGTTTATAGAGCTGCTTCCAGATCTTTGATTCAGTTTATAGAGCTGCTTCCAGATCTTTGATTCAGTTTATAGAGCTGCTTCCAGATCTTTGATTCAGTTTATAGAGCTGCTTCCTCCAGCTTTGATTCAGTTTATAGAGCTGCAGCTTTGATTCAGTTTATAGAGCTGCATCCTCCAGCTTTGATTCAGTTTATAGAGCTGCTTCCAGATCTTTGATTCAGTTTATAGAGCTGCTTCCTCCAGCTTTGATTCAGTTTATAGAGCTGCATCCTCCAGCTTTGATTCAGTTTATAGAGCTGCTTACTGCTGTTGAGGGGTGAAAAAGGGCTCAAACCCAGGATGGACGCTTGCAGCAATTTTTACTATTTGAAATATCTTTTTTTCATAACTTGCAGTTCTTGTTTATTTTTATTTTCTATCACTATGATTATTGTGACTGTCATGTCCCACCAATCAGGATAATTAGTCCTGAAATGACCGATGTTAAATTTCACCGAATCTTTATTTGCAGGCTGAAGAAAGAATCCTGAAAAGAGTTCGGCGAAAAATCCGTAACAAGCAGTCGGCTCAGGACAGCCGGCGGAGGAGGAAGGAGTACATTGATGGGCTGGAGAGCAGGTAGCCCCGTTGTGCTGAAATCTCACATTAGAGGATTAATCAATTAGGCATCAGATATAAAATCAATCCCAAATTATTTCATTAATTAATCATAGAACAAAAAAACTCCTGCACACTGTCTCCTTCACTTGCATATAGGTATATTCAGTCACAACGTTTCGGTATGTAGAACTTCATCAGGTTATTAATTAATCATGAAAATACTCTTTAGTTGCAGCTCTGTCTCACATTATGGAAACACGATGCTGATTGTCTGTAAGCAGAGGAGGTTTTTACCAACTATACAAAGTGTGTGTGTGTGTGTGTGTGTGTATGTGTGTGTGTGTGTGTGTGTGTGTGTGTGTGTGTGTGTGTGTGTGTGTGTGTGTGTGTGTGTGTGTGTGTGTGTTAACAGGGCAGTATCTTGCTCTGCACAGAACAAGGAGCTGCAGAGGACAGTGGAGCAGCTGGAAAAGCGCAACATGTACGGCCACATTTATTATTGATTATTGACTGTTTACTGAGTGATGAAGGAATCTGCATTCATAGAATGAAGCAGAGGGCGCTGTGGTCTTCTTCTTCTTCTTTCTGTTAACTTCTTCTGACATCATTTTAAATCTCCCATTTTCAGTTTACAATGATGATAATTCATTTAAAAGTATTTATATATTCTGGGTAATTTGTGATGTAAATGCAAAGAGTAAAAAACTAGAAGAAGTCAAGTTATTTAATCAGCCGTCTCTATTAGTTTCACTCCGAAAAAGAAGATTACTCTGGTTAGTATTCAGATTACTGCTTAAAGTAATGCAATAATGAAAGTGAAACACCTGTTGAATCTTGTGTGTTCTTGCTGTTCAGGTCTCTGCTGGCTCAGCTGCGACAGCTTCAGTCTCTGATCAAACAGACAGTCAGTAAAGGAGCTCAGACCAGCACCTGCTTACTGGTAGGAAACCCACAGGGTGTGTGTGTGTGTGTGTGTGTGTGTGTGTGTGTGTGTGTGTGTGTGTGTGTGTGTGTGTGTGTGTGTGTGTGTGTGTGTGTGTGTGTGTGTGTGTGTGTGTGTGTGTGTGTGTGCATTTTGGTTTGGTGTCTTTAAGATGTATTTGATTTTGATTCAAATTCTCATTTCTGGTTAAAATAGTAAAATACTGTAAATTATGAATAGGGTTTGGTGCCGCTGATTTTAAGGCATGAAACTGCTGTGTTCTTTCAGCCAAACATACAGAAGTGTTGCCTCATGTGGAACAAGTGATGTGTGTCATGCTTCAGCTTTATTCTAAAGTCTGTTTGCACTTTGTCTGAAAACTGACTGTAAGTACACAACTGTAAAGAGGATAATACTTCTTGGCCATGTTGGAAAGAGATAAACTGTGTGTTTGTGTCTTCAGCTCATCCTGGTCTCTCTGGGTCTAATCATCATGCCGAGTTTCAGTCCGTTCATCACCAACTCGTCTTCAGACGAAGACTACAGACCCACAGGAGGTCAGTCCTCTCAACATCACTTCCTGTTTGGATATTTTTTAATCCACTGAAGCTCAGACGGTTGCTGAAATTATAAAAACTATATCAAATAAACATGGATTTGTCAATCTCAATCAAGAGATTTTAGAAAGAAGAAGTCACTTTTTCAAGTGTAAAACTGAAATACATTCTGACCAAACAAGAGACTTAAACTGTTAATGTTGCATTTTTGATTCATTGAGTTTGTTTGTTTTTCTGTGCAATTTATTCTAATTAACTGTTTGTGGAAAGTCCGAGATGGGTGGGGTTAAAAAAAAAAATAATTTATTACAAGAAATCATTATTCACCTTTTCACTTTTTTAAAATGGGCGGCTGTGGCGCAGTGGAGAGCAGGGTAGTTCTCCAATCAGAGATCACAAAGTACTTTACAAGTTAAAAAGAAAAAGAAAAAAACACATATATATATATATTATATATAATAATTCAGATCAGGTCATAAACACAAACATATTTGTTATTATTACATGCTTTCAGTAAACGTACCTACAAACCTTCATTTTAGATCTGTAGTGATACATTTATTACAAAATATATTAAATACCGTCAGAGCTTGAAGTACTGCGTAGCAGTACTCACCAGTATGCAGAACTACATTTTTCTAACACTATGGGTGAATATACACACACCACTTCAACCCTATCGTTTTGAATATTATATAGTATAATAGGCCTCCTATTGCACAACTATATTAATGTAATAATGAAATCTTAACAGATTATGACTAATTCAGTTTAACATGTTAAAGAAATATCAAATAAATAGGAATAAAGAGGAAGAGATTGCTGACACCGGCCGTTGTAAAGTTATGAATCGGTTGTTATATTAATGTTTTTCTTTATTCCTTCAATAATTATTTAAAAAGAGATTAAAACCAGCAGAATTCAGACACCAAATGTTTAACTTGCATCTGAAATATTTTTGTCCCCTAAAGAAGAAACTCCATTTCGTTAATGTCCCCACATTGTTACACAACAGGGAGAATACTGTTGATTTTTTTTCTACTCCAGAAAAGCATCAGTGACCCTCGATCATTATTGAACAGCTGGGCTATAAATCTTGAGTCAGTCAGTTCTTCGGGCTACTGCCGCCTATTCTGGGTTTGAATAAAGAGGGTTAACCTGTGATTAGTTCAGCTGATGTTCCAGCAGTACTAACTCTAGACTAACCTTCTGGTTCTACTGTGAAGTCTGAAGAAGAGCTTTGATAAGGTTAACTCCAGCTTGTTCTAGGCTGTTTTTATTGTGAAACTCTTGAGACAGGAAGCTGTTCCTGTTTCAATGTAAGCTTCCTGCTGATTTCCAATTCAGCTGTTGCTCAGAGGATCTTTGTCAGTAAAGAGACTTCCTACAAGCTAAATTCATCATAACAGCCCTGTCACACATGTGACAGCTCACAATCATTCAGATTACGAACAGTTGAATGGAAGTGTAAAGTTGAAATAATATATTCTTCCAACTTTCTAGTTATTTCCAGAAACATCCTGACAGATCCGTCCTTCTCCCAGCCGACAGCCGACGATGCCGATGTTCCAGCTGTGCAGTCCAACTCCTCGTCACTGCCCTTTGAACTCAGCCAATCAGGACCTGCAGAGGGCGCCGCCATCCTCCAAGAACCAATAGAAACCCCTGAAAATACAGGCTTTGATGCGAGGACTCCCCAATTGGGGAACGACTCGGCTCTCGTTTCCGGACAAACTGAGCCGCTGGTTCTCGGTCTGAGGTTAGCGGTGGCGAAAGAAAGCCGTGATCCCGCCAAACCTGCACACGCTGATGAGATGTAGACTGATGTTTTCAACCCCAATAAAGGGATTTCATGTTCAATGTCTAGCTCAAAGTCATAACCAGAAATGGACGCTCTGAATAATCGCTGGCCGGATTCATCTGGAATTAATTGATTAATGGGTGGTGGTGTTCCTAAAATTTGCCCATAAGAACTACATTGTAATTCAGACCTAACTTCGCCTTTTATGTAAATCTAGTTTGAGCTTAAATAAATAGTGAGATATTTGGTCAAATTTGCTAATTTGCTTTCTTCTCAAGAGTTAGTTAAGAAATTCAAAACCACTGTCAATAAAAAGTTAAACCTAGTTGCTTAGATCGGCACAAAGACTATAAACAGGGATAAATAGCTAGCAACACTTTCCCCACTCAAAGGTAACAACATCCACCTACCAGCACTCCGAAATCTCACTGATAAGTATGTTGTTTGGTTAATTTGTTTAAAACCCCAGAGTATAAAAATGACCCGCTGTGTTTTGTAATGGAGGTTGATGTGGCGGCTCAAAAGTTTCATCTCCGTTTCCAGTCTTTGTGCTAAGCTATGCTAACTGTTAACCGTTTAGCAAAGACCAGCAAATATCTCTGGTGTCACTGTTTTCAAGGAAGCAAAAAGTTTACCTATACCTTTAACCAGTTCATTTGAAAGTGTGTACTTAAACTGCTAAAGAAAAGTCTTGTTTTTTCAGTGTGGCTTGTATTTTTTTTTATTCTTGTATTATTACGTGATGCTAACTCTGCACTCACTTCTTCCATCGCAAAGATTTGGAAAACATGGGGATGGAAATGTATATCTGCGTTTGTCAAAGCTTTTCAAATAAACTCAAAGTGCTTCAGAAATTATTTACGAAGCTTTTCTCTAAATCTAGATGAAAGTAAACACAGGATTAGCTATTGTAGAATATGGATCTACTTCTGGAACAACTTGCCTTACAATAATGTCAAAAAGCAGAACGTGTGTGGGTCAAAGCATGCATTTCCTGTTGGTATAACTCAATTCAATTTCTAAATGTTTGTTCATCGCCCAGTTAAAAGTAATCTGCAGCTCTGCTGTTATGGTAACACAATATGCACAATGCGTCATGTACAGTGGATATAAAAAGTCTACACACCCCTGTTAAAATGCCATGTTTTTGTGATGGGTTTGTTAGACCCTAACCCTAACCCTAACCCATCCCTGAGTCTCTAGGACCTTCCTGTGATATAGTGTTTTTTCGGTAGAGGGTTAGGGTTAGGGTTAGGGTTAGGGTTAGGGTTAGGGTTAGGGTTAGGGTTAGGGTTAGGGTTAGGTTAGGGTTAGGGTTAGGGTTAGGGTTAGGGTTAGGGTTAGGGTTAGGTTAGGTTAGGGTTAGGGTTAGGGTTAGGGTTAGGGTTAGGGGTTAGGGTTAGGGTTAGGGTTAGGATAAGGGATGAAAACCACAGATTCTTGATCCTTTTTGAAAATACACCCTCTTCTGAAGGTGGTAGAGCCTTGGAAACGGTCTCCGCCCCCACTAATTAGGCCAAGCCCGATCGAATGGTACCGACCCCGAGTCTGTAGGACTTCGGGAAGGGGTGAAACGGGCAAAAAATGAAAAAGGATCAAGACGCCTTTTTGAATAACATTTTTTCTGAAGATCCTACAAACTTTTTTCTAACGTACATCTATAGTAAGTAGGGCACGGCCTTTCCAATGGTACTACCCCGAGTCTCTAGGTCCTTCCTGTGATATAGCTGCCATAGACTCCCCATGTTAATTTTTTCCGAAAATTTGCCTAAGTGTTTTTTCGGTAGAGGGTTAGGGTTAGGGTTAGGTTAGGTTAGGGTTAGGGTTAGGGTTAGGGTTAGGGTTAGGGTTAGGTTAGGGTTAGGATAAGGGATGAAAACCACAGATTCTTGATCCTTTTTGAAAATACACCCTCTTCCGAATGTGGTAGAGCCTTGGAAACGGTCTCCGCCCCCACTAATTAGGCCAAGCCCGATCGAATGGTACCGACCCCGAGTCTGTAGGACTTCGGGAAGGGGTGAAACGGGCAAAAAATGAAAAAGGATCAAGACGCCTTTTTGAATAACATTTTTTCTGAAGATCCTACAAACTTTTTCTAACGTACATCTATAGTAAGTAGGGCACGGCCTTTCCAATGGTACTACCCCTGAGTCTCTAGGTCCTTCCTGTGATATAGCTGCCATAGACTCCCCATGTTAATTTTTTTCCGAAAATTTGCCTAAGTGTTTTGTCAGGTTAGGGTTAGGGTTAGGGTTAGGGTTAGGGTTAGGGTTAGGGTTAGGGTTAGGGTTAGGGTTAGGGTTAGGGTTAGGGTTAGGTTAGGGTTAGGTTAGGGTTAGGGTTAGGGTTAGGGTTGGGTTAGGGTTAGGGTTAGGATAAGGGATGAAAACCACAGATTCTTGATCCTTTTTGAAAATACACCCTCTTCCGAATGTGGTAGAGCCTTGGAAACGGTCTCCGCCCCCACTAATTAGGCCAAGCCCGATCGAATGGTACTGACCCCGAGTCTGTAGGACTTCGGGAAGGGGGTGAAACGGGCAAAAAATGAAAAAGGATCAAGACGCCTTTTTGAATAACATTTTTTCTGAAGATCCTACAAACTTTTTTCTAACGTACATCTATAGTAAGTAGGGCACGGCCTTTCCAATGGTACTACCCCCGAGTCTCTAGGTCCTTCCTGTGATATAGCTGCCATAGACTCCCCATGTTAATTTTTTCCGAAAATTTGCCTAAGTGTTTTTTCGGTAGAGGGTTAGGGTTAGGGTTAGGGTTAGGGTTAGGGTTAGGTTAGGTTAGGGTTAGGGTTAGGGTTAGGGTTAGGGTTAGGGGTTAGGGTTAGGGTTAGGGTTAGGGTTAGGGTTAGGGTTAGGGTTAGGGTTAGGGTTAGGAATAGGGATGAAAACCACGATTACACATGAGAGGATTACATATTCTTGAATAACTTTTTTTCTGAAGGTGGTAGAGACTTGGAAGTGGTCTCCGTGTCCACTAATTCGGCCAAGTCCGATCGAATGGTACCAACCCCGACTCTCTAGGACCTTGGGAATGGTTCGAAACCCAAGAAAATATTGGTTTTTCGTGAATAACTTTTTTCATGAAGGTCCTACCGTCTTGTAAGTGGTCTCTACTCCCACTAATGACTCCACCGCGGATCGATTGGTACCATCCGCGAGTCTCTAGGTCCTTCCTTTGATGTAGCTGCCATTGACTCGCTAGGGTTAGGGTTAGGGTTAGGATAGGATAAGGGATGAAAACCACAGATTCTTGATCCTTTTTGAAAATACACCCTCTTCCGAATGTGGTAGAGCCTTGGAAACGGTCTCCGCCCCCACTAATTCGGCCAAGCCCGATCGAATGGTACTGACCCCGAGTCTGTAGGACTTCGGGAAGGGGTGAAACGGGCAAAAAATGAAAAAGGATCAAGACGCCTTTTTGAATAACATTTTTTCTGAAGATCCTACAAACTTTTTTCTAACGTACATCTATAGTAAGTAGGGCACGGCCTTTCCAATGGTACTACCCCTGAGTCTCTAGGTCCTTCCTGTGATATAGCTGCCATAGACTCCCCATGTTAATTTTTTCCGAAAATTTGCCTAAGTGTTTTTTCAGGGTTAGGGTTAGGGTTAGGGTTAGGGTTAGGGTTAGGTAATAGGGATGAAAACCACGATTACACATGAGAGGATTACATATTCTTGAATAACTTTTTTCTGAAGGTGGTAGAGACTTGGAAGT
Organism: Anoplopoma fimbria; assembly: GCF_027596085.1. NCBI lineage: Eukaryota > Metazoa > Chordata > Actinopteri > Perciformes > Anoplopomatidae > Anoplopoma > Anoplopoma fimbria. Next base: position 7,988 of record NW_026553328.1, on the reverse strand, counting down.
GGTCTCCGTGTCTACTAATTCGGCCAAGTCCGATCGAATGGTATCAACCCGAGTCTTAGGACCTTAGGGAATGGTTAGAGGTCTAGGAAAGTTAGGGTTAGGTTAGGTTAGGGTTAGGGTTAGGGTTAGGTTAGGGTTAGGTTAGGGTTAGGGTTAGGGTTAGGTTAGGTTAGGGTTAGGTTAGGGTTAGGGTTAGGGTTAGGTTAGGGTTAGGTTAGGGTTAGGGTTAGGGTTAGGGTTAGGGTTAGGGTTAGGTTAGGGTTAGGGTTAGGGTTAGGGTTAGGGTTAGGGTTAGGGTTAGGATAAGGGATGAAAACCACAGATTCTTGATCCTTTTTGAAAATACACCCTCTTCCGAATGTGGTAGAGCCTTGGAAACGGTCTCCGCCCCCACTAATTAGGCCAAGCCCGATCGAATGGTACCGACCCCGAGTCTGTAGGACTTCGGGAAGGGGGTGAAACGGGCAAAAAATGAAAAAGGATCAAGACGCCTTTTTGAATAACATTTTTTCTGAAGATCCTACAAACTTTTTTCTAACGTACATCTATAGTAAGTAGGGCACGGCCTTTCCAATGGTACTACCCCGAGTCTCTAGGTCCTTCCTGTGATATAGCTGCCTAGACTCCATGTTAAGTTTTCCAAGATTTGCCTAAGGTTTAGGGTTAGGGTTAGGGTTAGGGTTAGGGTTAGGATTAGGGATGAAAACCACAGATTACACATGAGATGATTCATATTTTGAATAACTCTTTTCTGAAGGTGGTAGAGACTTGGAATGGTCTCCGTGTTCACTAATTCGGCCAAGTCTGATCGAATGGTACAACCCTGAGTCTGTAGGACTTCGGTAAGGGTTCGAAACCGAAGATAATGTTAGAGTTATTTGGATTGAATAACGGTTATGGTAGGTTAGGGTTAGGTTAGGGTTAGGGTTAGGGTTAGGGTTAGGGTTAGGGTTAGGTTAGGGTTAGGGTTAGGTTAGGGTTAGGGTTAGGGTTAGGGTTAGGGTTAGGGTTAGGGTTAGGGTTAGGTTAGGGTTAGGGTTAGGGTTAGGGTTAGGGTTAGGGTTAGGGTTAGGGTTAGGGTTAGGGTTAGGGTTAGGGTTAGGAATAGGGATGAAAACCACGATTACACATGAGAGGATTACATATTCTTGAATAACTTTTTTTCTGAAGGTGGTAGAGACTTGGAAGTGGTCTCCGTGTCCACTAATTCGGCCAAGTCCGATCGAATGGTACCAACCCCGACTCTCTAGGACCTTGGGAATGGTTCGAAACCCAAGAAAATATTGGTTTTTCGTGAATAACTTTTTTCATGAAGGTCCTACCGTCTTGTAAGTGGTCTCTACTCCCACTAATGACTCCACCGCGGATCGATTGGTACCATCCGCGAGTCTCTAGGTCCTTCCTTTGATGTAGCTGCCATTGACTCGCTAGGGTTAGGGTTAGGGTTAGGATAGGATAAGGGATGAAAACCACAGATTCTTGATCCTTTTTGAAAATACACCCTCTTCCGAATGTGGTAGAGCCTTGGAAACGGTCTCCGCCCCCACTAATTAGGCCAAGCCCGATCGAATGGTACTCGACCCCGAGTCTGTAGGACTTCGGGAAGGGGGTGAAACGGGCAAAAAATGAAAAAGGATCAAGACGCCTTTTTGAATAACATTTTTTCTGAAGATCCTACAAACTTTTTCTAACGTACATCTATAGTAAGTAGGGCACGGCCTTTCCAATGGTACTACCCCCGAGTCTCTAGGTCCTTCCTGTGATATAGCTGCCATAGACTCCCCATGTTAATTTTTTCCGAAAATTTGCCTAAGTGTTTTTTCGGTAGAGGGTTAGGGTTAGGGTTAGGTTAGGGTTAGGGTTAGGGTTAGGGTTAGGTTAGGTTAGGTTAGGGTTAAGGTTAGGGTTAGGGTTAGGTTAGGTTAGGGTTAGGGTTAGGGTTAGGGTTAGGGTTAGGTTAGGTTAGGATTAGTTAGGGTTAGGGTTAGGTTAGGTTAGGGTTAGGGTTAGGTTAGGGTTAGGGTTAGGTTAGGGTTAGGTTAGGGTTAGGGTTAGGGTTAGGTTAGGTTAGGGTTAGGGTTAGGGTTAGGTTAGGGTTAGGTTAGGTTAGGTTAGGTTAGGGTTAGGTTAGGTTAGGGTTAGGGTTAGGTTAGGGTTAGGGTTAGGGTTAGGGTTAGGGTTAGGTTAGGGTTAGGGTTAGGGTTAGGGTTAGGGTTAGGGTTAGGGTTAGGGTTAGGGTTAGGAATAGGGATGAAAACCACGATTACACATGAGAGGATTACATATTCTTGAATAACTTTTTTTCTGAAGGTGGTAGAGACTTGGAAGTGGTCTCCGTGTCCACTAATTCGGCCAAGTCCGATCGAATGGTACCAACCCCGACTCTCTAGGACCTTGGGAATGGTTCGAAACCCAAGAAAATATTGGTTTTTCGTGAATAACTTTTTTCATGAAGGTCCTACCGTCTTGTAAGTGGTCTCTACTCCCACTAATGACTCCACCGCGGATCGATTGGTACCATCCGCGAGTCTCTAGGTCCTTCCTTTGATGTAGCTGCCATTGACTCGCTAGGGTTAGGGTTAGGGTTAGGATAGGATAAGGGATGAAAACCACAGATTCTTGATCCTTTTTGAAAATACACCCTCTTCCGAATGTGGTAGAGCCTTGGAAACGGTCTCCGCCCCCACTAATTAGGCCAAGCCCGATCGAATGGTACCGACCCCGAGTCTGTAGGACTTCGGGAAGGGGGTGAAACGGGCAAAAAATGAAAAAGGATCAAGACGCCTTTTTGAATAACATTTTTTCTGAAGATCCTACAAACTTTTTTCTAACGTACATCTATAGTAAGTAGGGCACGGCCTTTCCAATGGTACTACCCCGAGTCTCTAGGTCCTTCCTGTGATATAGCTGCCATAGACTCCCCATGTTAATTTTTTCCGAAAATTTGCCTAAGTGTTTTTTCGGTAGAGGGTTAGGGTTAGGGTTAGGGTTAGGGTTAGGGTTAGGGTTAGGGTTAGGGTTAGGGTTAGGGTTAGGGTTAGGAATAGGTTAGGGTTAGGGTTAGGGTTAGGGTTAGTGGGTTAGGGTTAGGTTAGGGTTAGGGTTAGGGTTAGGGTTAGGGTTAGGGTTAGGTTAGGTTAGGTTAGATAGGGATGAAAACCACGATTACACATGAGAGGATTACATATTCTTGAATAACTTTTTTTCTGAAGGTGGTAGAGACTTGGAAGTGGTCTCCGTGTCCACTAATTCGGCCAAGTCCGATCGAATGGTACCAACCCCGACTCTTAGGACCTTGGGAATGGTTGAAACCCAAGATAAATATTGGTTATGTTCGTGAATAAGGTTAGGTTAGGGTTCAGGGTTAGGTCCTAGGGTTAGGTTAGGTTAGGGTTAGGTGTTAGGTTAGGTTAGTGGTTAGGTTAGGGTTAGGTTAGGGTTAGGGTTAGGGTTAGGGTTAGGTTAGGTTAGGGTTAGGTGTTAGGTTAGGGTTAGGGTTAGGGTTAGGGTTAGGGTTAGGGTTAGGGTTAGGTTAGGATAAGGGATGAAAACCACAGATTCTTGATCCTTTTTGAAAATACACCCTCTTCCGAATGTGGTAGAGCCTTGGAAACGGTCTCCGCCCCCACTAATTAGGCCAAGCCCGATCGAATGGTACCGACCCCGAGTCTGTAGGACTTCGGGAAGGGGGTGAAACGGGCAAAAAATGAAAAAGGATCAAGACGCCTTTTTGAATAACATTTTTTCTGAAGATCCTACAAACTTTTTTCTAACGTACATCTATAGTAAGTAGGGCACGGCCTTTCCAATGGTACTACCCCCGAGTCTCTAGGTCCTTCCTGTGATATAGCTGCCATAGACTCCCCATGTTAATTTTTTCCGAAAATTTGCCTAAGTGTTTTTTCGGTAGAGGGTTAGGGTTAGGGTTAGGGTTAGGGTTAGGGTTAGGGTTAGGGTTAGGGTTAGGGTTAGAGGTTAGGGTTAGGGTTAGGGTTAGGGTTAGGGTTAGGGTTAGGGTTAGGGTTAGGGTTAGGAATAGGGATGAAAACCACGATTACACATGAGAGGATTACATATTCTTGAATAACTTTTTTTCTGAAGGTGGTAGAGACTTGGAAGTGGTCTCCGTGTCCACTAATTCGGCCAAGTCCGATCGAATGGTACCAACCCTGACTCTCTAGGACCTTGGGAATGGTTCGAAACCCAAGAAAATATTGGTTTTTCGTGAATAACTTTTTTCATGAAGGTCCTACCGTCTTGTAAGTGGTCTCTACTCCCACTAATGACTCCACCGCGTTAGGATCGAGTTAGGTTACCATCCGCGTTAGGTTAGGCTAGGCTAGGTCAGCTTAGCCTTTGGATAGTTAGGGCTAGGCCAGGTTAGGTTAGGGCTAGGCTAGGGTTAGGGTTAGGGTTAGGGTTAGGTTAGGTTAGGTTAGGATAAGGGATGAAAACCACAGATTCTTGATCCTTTTTGAAAATACACCCTCTTCCGAATGTGGTAGAGCCTTGGAAACGGTCTCCGCCCCCACTAATTAGGCCAAGCCCGATCGAATGGTACCGACCCCGAGTCTGTAGGACTTCGGGAAGGGGGTGAAACGGGCAAAAAATGAAAAAGGATCAAGACGCCTTTTTGAATAACATTTTTTCTGAAGATCCTACAAACTTTTTTCTAACGTACATCTATAGTAAGTAGGGCACGGCCTTTCCAATGGTACTACCCCCGAGTCTCTAGGTCCTTCCTGTGATATAGCTGCCATAGACTCCCATGTTAATTTTTTCCGAAAATTTGCCTAAGTGTTTTTTCGGTAGAGGGTTAGGGTTAGGGTTAGGGTTAGGGTTAGGGTTAGGGTTAGGGTTAGGGTTAGGGTTAGGGTTAGGGTTAGGTTAGGGTTAGGTTAGGGTTAGGGTTAGGGTTAGGGTTAGGGTTAGGGTTAGAGGTTAGGGTTAGGGTTAGGGTTAGGGTTAGGGTTAGGAATAGGGATGAAAACCACGATTACACATGAGAGGATTACATATTCTTGAATAACTTTTTTTCTGAAGGTGGTAGAGACTTGGAAGTGGTCTCCGTGTCCACTAATTCGGCCAAGTCCGATCGAATGGTACCAACCCCGACTCTCTAGGACCTTGGGAATGGTTCGAAACCCAAGAAAATATTGGTTTTTCGTGAATAACTTTTTTCATGAAGGTCCTACCGTCTTGTAAGTGGTCTCTACTCCCACTAATGACTCCACCGCGGATCGATTGGTACCATCCGCGAGTCTCTAGGTCCTTCCTTTGATGTAGCTGCCATTGACTCGCTAGGGTTAGGGTTAGGGTTAGGATAGGATAAGGGATGAAAACCACAGATTCTTGATCCTTTTTGAAAATACACCCTCTTCCGAATGTGGTAGAGCCTTGGAAACGGTCTCCGCCCCCACTAATTAGGCCAAGCCCGATCGAATGGTACTCGACCCCGAGTCTGTAGGACTTCGGGAAGGGGGTGAAACGGGCAAAAAATGAAAAAGGATCAAGACGCCTTTTTGAATAACATTTTTTCTGAAGATCCTACAAACTTTTTTCTAACGTACATCTATAGTAAGTAGGGCACGGCCTTTCCAATGGTACTACCCCCGAGTCTCTAGGTCCTTCCTGTGATATAGCTGCCATAGACTCCCCATGTTAATTTTTTCCGAAAATTTGCCTAAGTGTTTTTTCGGTAGAGGGTTAGGGTTAGGGTTAGGGTTAGGGTTAGGGTTAGGGTTAGGGTTAGGGTTAGGGTTAGGGTTAGGGTTAGGGTTAGGGTTAGGATTAGGGTTAGGGTTAGGGTTAGGGTTAGGGTTAGGGTTAGGATTAGGGTTAGGGTTAGGATTAGGGTTAGGGTTAGGTTAGGGTTAGGGTTAGGGTTAGGGTTAGGGTTAGGGTTAGGGTTAGGGTTAGGGTTAGGGTTAGGTTAGGGTTAGGGTTAGGGTTAGGGTTAGGATTAGGGTTAGGGTTAGGGTTAGGTTAGGGTTAGGGTTAGGGTTAGGGTTAGGTTAGGGTTAGGGTTAGGGTTAGGGTTAGGGTTAGGGTTAGGGTTAGGGTTAGGGTTAGGAATAGGGATGAAAACCACGATTACACATGAGAGGATTACATATTCTTGAATAACTTTTTTTCTGAAGGTGGTAGAGACTTGGAAGTGGTCTCCGTGTCCACTAATTCGGCCAAGTCCGATCGAATGGTACCAACCCCGACTCTCTAGGACCTTGGGAATGGTTCGAAACCCAAGAAAATATTGGTTTTTCGTGAATAACTTTTTTCATGAAGGTCCTACCGTCTTGTAAGTGGTCTCTACTCCCACTAATGACTCCACCGCGGATCGATTGGTACCATCCGCGAGTCTCTAGGTCCTTCCTTTGATGTAGCTGCCATTGACTCGCTAGGGTTAGGGTTAGGGTTAGGATAGGATAAGGGATGAAAACCACAGATTCTTGATCCTTTTTGAAAATACACCCTCTTCCGAATGTGGTAGAGCCTTGGAAACGGTCTCCGCCCCCACTAATTAGGCCAAGCCCGATCGAATGGTACCGACCCCGAGTCTGTAGGACTTCGGGAAGGGGGTGAAACGGGCAAAAAATGAAAAAGGATCAAGACGCCTTTTTGAATAACATTTTTTCTGAAGATCCTACAAACTTTTTCTAACGTACATCTATAGTAAGTAGGGCACGGCCTTTCCAATGGTACTACCCCTGAGTCTCTAGGTCCTTCCTGTGATATAGCTGCCATAGACTCCCCATGTTAATTTTTTCCGAAAATTTGCCTAAGTGTTTTTTCGGTAGAGGGTTAGGGTTAGGGTTAGGGTTAGGGTTAGGGTTAGGGTTAGGATTAGGGTTAGGGTTAGGGTTAGGTTAGGGTTAGGTTAGGTTAGGGTTAGGGTTAGGGTTAGAGTTAGGGTTAGGGTTAGGGTTAGGGTTAGGTTAGGGTTAGGGTTAGGGTTAGGAATAGGGATGAAAACCACGATTACATGAGAGGATTACATATTTTGAATAACTTTTTTCTGAAGGTGGTAGAGACTTGGAAGTGGTCTACGGTCCACTAATTAGGCCAAGTCCGATCGAATGGTTAGGCTTAGGCTTAGGGTTAGGTTAGGTTAGGGTTAGGTAGGTTAGGGTTAGATAGGTTAAGGTTAAGTTTTGAGTTAGGGTTAGGGTTAGGGTTAGGGTTAGGGTTAGGTTTAGGTTAGGGTTAGGTTAGGTTAGGTTAGGGTTAGGGTTAGGTTAGGGTTAGGTTAGGTTAGGTTAGGTTAGGGTTAGGGTTAGGTTAGGTTAGGTTAGGTTAGGGTTAGGTTAGGTTAGGGTTAGGTTAGGGTTAGGTTAGGGTTAGGTTAGGTTAGGGTTAGGGTTAGGGTTAGGGTTAGGTTAGGGTTAGGTTAGGTTAGGGTTAGGTTAGGGTTAGGGTTAGGTTAGGTTAGGGTTAGGGTTAGGGTTAGGTTAGGGGTTAGGGTTAGGGTTAGGTTAGGGTTAGGGTTAGGTTAGGGTTAGGGTTAGGGTTAGGGTTAGGGTTAGGGTTAGGTTAGGGTTAGGTTAGGTTAGGGTTAGGGTTAGGTTAGGGTTAGGTTAGGTTAGGGTTAGGGTTAGGGTTAGGTTAGGGTTAGGGTTAGGTTAGGGTTAGGGTTAGGGTTAGGGTTAGGTTAGGAATAGGGATGAAAACCACGATTACACATGAGAGGATTACATATTCTTGAATAACTTTTTTTCTGAAGGTGGTAGAGACTTGGAAGTGGTCTCCGTGTCCACTAATTCGGCCAAGTCCGATCGAATGGTACCAACCCCGACTCTCTAGGACCTTGGGAATGGTTCGAAACCCAAGAAAATATTGGTTTTTCGTGAATAACTTTTTTCATGAAGGTCCTACCGTCTTGTAAGTGGTCTCTACTCCCACTAATGACTCCACCGCGGATCGATTGGTACCATCCGCGAGTCTCTAGGTCCTTCCTTTGATGTAGCTGCCATTGACTCGCTAGGGTTAGG
>NW_026553327.1:0-606 GCF_027596085.1 Anoplopoma fimbria | reverse complement strand
CGTCTTCATTTAGTCTAATATAAGATCAGCCCTTTGTGTTTAAAGGTGTTCAGTTTGTCTCTTTGCATGAAGAGATTTTAAAACTGTTGTGATAACTGAGACAAAAGCATCATGAAACATTGTAATAAAAACCCAAACATGTATCCATAATATGTTAATATACAACACATATGTAAATATAGATGTGACGGTGAACACAGCATTAATATAGGATCATCATTTAAACAGAAACAACGCCTCAGACGGTCAACAAAAGTGTTTTCTCAACTTTCACTGGAGGATTTCTCTCAAAGCGTCTCTTCTACTGAGGACTTGGTCCATCCCGAGCAGAACTCCAGACTCACAGAGACTGAGGACAGAGACACAGCTGACGTCACCATGGACAATGTGACATCTGAACACTTTGAGTGTCTTCAGTGGTTTTCTGTGTGTTTGACCGTCGACACCTTCAGACGCCTTAAAAGTTCACTGATGTTTAGTCAACCTGCCATGAACACTGCCCCCCCATGATACAACTCATTCATGATGAGAGGCCAAATTTCAAGGTATTCCAGAGAAGGCCTAGAATCCTCACATAAATAAAAAACATATCTAATTCATTCTATC
>NW_026553326.1:0-5219 GCF_027596085.1 Anoplopoma fimbria | reverse complement strand
AAGTTAAGTTAAGAAGAGATGATATAAGAAAAATGAAGTAAAGATAAGAAAAGATGATTTAGGATAAGATAGATACAATAACTGAACATATATATATATATAGCAGCAACACAGTATTTTAATGGTAATCTAACTCTGTAGGCTACAGTTGGAATAATCCTATATTATTTAATATAAAGACACCTAACACTTATTGTCATGGATTTATATGTCCATTAACAATTCTGTATTCTATAAAATGCCTATAAAAAATGTTTCAAAATACAACAATATAACATTAATCAGAAAATTAGACAACAAAAAAATAAACAAATCAGTCACATGTGGAAAGCTGGAACCAGCATTTTTGCTTGAAACTGACACTTTACGACAACAGTCCAAACCAAAGTGTTTGATTGGTTGTATTATGTTTAATTAAAAGTAGCTTATGTACCACAGTGTATCATGAAGTTTAATTACACAGCTTTATTAAGAAAAGTGAACTTAATTACCTCTCTGTGGGGCCGCTGAGGTCACTTCCGGTTCTTCTCGGTTCTTCAAAGACAGCTTCCGGTTCAAAGCTTCTTCCCGTGTTCCTTGTCCGCCATGTTTGTTTTGAAAACAACCTCTCCGTGACCTTTAAACAACTTTTTTTTTCCAATTAACTTTATCTTTAGTTCACACAAACAAAAAAGTATAATTATTTATTATCCCACTCATACAAGTCAAAGATATAAATGGAAAAAAACTATAACTATGTGTGGAAATAAATGTAAACTGAATTCATTTCCATTTCACTTGCTTATTTCAGTTTTCCTTTCTTCTCCTAATGTCCCCAATGGTGAGGTTAACACAGTACATTTACTCAAGTACTGTATCATTTTGAGGTACTTGCTTGAGTATTTCCATTTCTTGCTTCTTTATACTTCTACTCCACCAAAGACCAAATTTATTAGACAGCTGTGGTTTCTTTGCAGATTCAGATAAAAAATACAAAATATAATCAGTAAAAAAATGATATTATTAAACCTATATTAGCTTTTATTTTATTATCCCCAGGAGAAATTCACAAGCTTGCCAGCAACATATAAAGGAAATATATGTATTAGGTGGAGCTATATATACTGTATGTGTATTTGTAGTATACATGTATGTGTATTTGTAGTGTATGTGTATTTATAGTATATATGTATGTGTATTTGTAGTATACATGTATGTGTATTTGTAGTATAAGTGTATGTGTATTTGTAGTATAATTGTATGTGTATTTGTAGTATAATTGTATGTGTATTTGTAGTGTATGTGTATGTGTATGTATAGTATATATGTAGGAGATTCGTTTGGATAAAATAATGTCAAAAATTGTGATGAAAAGATTATTGTGTGTTTGTGCCTGGCTACTGTACTTACACACAAACACACACACACACACACACACACACACACACACACACACACACACACACACACACACACACACACACACACACACACACACACACACACACACACACAACACACACAAACACACTCCTCAGTTGATCCCCACCAGATGGAGGCTGGAAATTCACCTGCTTTGCCGACAGGGTGGTATTTCAGCTGACAGGAAACAGTCGACTAGCGGGACCGCCATCGTGTGTGTGTGTGTGTGTGTGTGTGTGTGTGTGTGTGTGTGTGTGTGTGAGAGAGAGTGTGTGTGTGTGTGTGTGTGTGTAGCTGCATTGTCAGGTGCAAGGAGAGATAGAAGTGAAAGTTTACAAAATAAAATAATAATAAATCCTCCTGCGTCCTCCTTCTCTCTCTCGGTCGTCCTCAGACGAGCTTCCATCGAGTCTCCAATCCTCTCGGTTCTCCATACACCCGGCCAGCTCTGAAGAACTTTCAGCTCCCGCATCTTTCTTAAGTACGTCCACGTACGTTAGCGCGGAACGTCCTCGCGATCGATGCCCGCGCGTTGGTTCCCACAGGACCAGCCTGCTGGCCGGGAGCTCCCGATGTCTGTGGCAGTGGCCGGCCAGCTTCATCCTCCTGGATGCTACCTTCTGGTTGAGCCTCGGCAGCCGCCCGTACAGATCCTTGTTGGTAATGTGGGCATTCTGGTCTACATTCAGCACTGCTCGTAGCATCCTGGTGTAGCACCCATCCAAGGACTTCTGCAGGGTGGGCGTCAGGGTCCAGCTTTCGCAGCCATACAGGAGGACGGACTCCACAGTGGCATGAAATAGGCTCAGCTTTATGCGACGGGGGAGATTTGAGCGCCACACGCTTGACATAACATTCAGGGCCCTCCACGCCATTGCCTTCCTGATCTTAAGGTCTTGTTCTGTGGAGTTTACCCAGGAACCCAGGTATTTGAAGTCATTGACCTCTTGCAAAAGCTGCCTTCTGATGTTGTAATCGGCAGATGGTCTGTGCAGATGTTATAGGTGATTACCTTAGTCTTCTTTATGTTCAGTCTGAGGCCAACCTTAGCACATTCCACCTCTACTCTGTTCAGGAGTTCCTGTGCCTGCTCCACGCGGTCAGACACCAGGCAGATGTCATCTGCGTAGTCTAGGTCTGCCAGGGCTACAGCAGGGCTTCTTCTAGACTTCCTTGGTGTGATTGTGAAGCCCAGCTCCTGCTCCCGCCCGTTGATGGCTTTCCTGAGCGCGTAGTCAAGGGCTATGATAAAGAGGAAGGGGAGCAGAGTGTCCCCTGCTGCACCCCTGCCAGGATGTCGAACTCCTCGCTGATGCCATCTGGGGTTACTACCTTGGCTCTTGTGCCCTTGTACATGGCCTCTGTGGCCCGGAGTAGATTCGGGGGGACCCCGTAAGCTTTAAGGATTTTCAGCATCATGCTTCTGTTTATTGAGTCAAATGCTTTTTTGAAGTCAATGAAACATAGCACCGCTGTCAAGTTGTTCCTCTTCACTTCCTCAATGATTCTCCTTAAGGCCAGGATCTGCCTACGGTGGTCCTTCCTTTCTGAAGCCATTTTGGTTGTCCCTCAGGTGTGGTCAATGGCGTCCCTAATCCGGTTTAGTATCATGCGGTTGTACATCTTCGCTATGACACAGGTCAGGCTAATGCCACGATAATTGTCCGGCTTAGCCAGATCTCCAGACTTGGGCACCGGGATGATATTAGAGAGGGACCATATATCGGGTTTGATGTTTTCTATCAGAGCCTGGTTGCAGATCTCCAGTATGATGTTATCGAGATCGCAGTGTTTAGGGACCTCTGGGGGGATACCGTCCGGCCCAGCACTTTTTCCTTGCTTCAGGGTGGACTTCACTGTGGCAAACTCCGTAGCTGTAAAGGGGCCATCGTCAATGTTGAGGTTTGTGAGGACTGCAGGTATCTCTTCCTCAGCTCCGTCCACTGTTGGGTGGGTGCCTAGGAGATCCCGGAAGTGGGTGAACCAGGAGGTCACTCTCCTCTGGGCTGCAGCCTGCTAGCTGTCCCTCTCTCGTCTTCTTGCGCCCACTCATCTCGTTTATGACCTTCCATGACTCCTTGTATCTCTGTTTGCCATGTTCTGCCTCCACCTTCTTCACCTTCTCCATCATTTCTTCCCCTTTGATCCTGTCGTAGGTGCTGAACAGCTGCTGTTTGGCGCTGTTCAGCCCCCTCCCGACTCTCTCTGCGGTCCCCTCTCTCTCAAAGCATCTGCGTGCCTCTTCCACCAGTGTCCGCGCTCGTACAACCTCCGGGTGTTTGGACCTAGGAGAGGCTCTATGTCTCCCCTTTGTTGGCACCCATTTCCTGGTTGCCTCTTCGTTGGCGGATAGGAACCGCTCGTAGGCCGTTGGCTCCCCTTCCTCGGCCAGATGTGGGCGGGCTCTCACCTCCGCTGTGTATTTGGCCTGGAGTTCAGGGCTTCCCGCGAAGGCCTCCCAGTCGGGCCGGGCTCTCGGGGCGCTCTTGGGGACCCTTAGGCTCAGGCGCAGCCTCGTGGCGACCACACGGTGATCGGAGCCTACAGAATCGAACGTGCTGTAGGACTCTGCATTTAGGATGGACTTCCTCCACTTCCTCCTTACCAGTATGTAGTCCAGCTGACGTCGCATACTGCTGGCTCGGTCCTGGAATGTCCATCTCTTGCCCATTCTCTTACGGAACAAGGTGTTGGCGGCCAGTAGTTCATGTTCCGTAAGAAGGGCAGCTAGATGTTCTCCGTTGCGGTTGGTATTGGTGTGGTACGTGAACGGTCGTCTTCCGGTCCGAGTCTCGCGTTGAAGTCCCCCAGGATTATGAGGAAGTTGTGAGCCGGCACATGGTGGATCGCTGTTCTTAGGTCATCGTAGAACTTTTCCACTTCCTCGATCGGTGCTACGTTGGTGGGAGAGTATACACTCATGACCGTTGTTACTGGGTTCCCCTCGAAATCGGCACTCAGGATCCTGTTGGTGTGCGAGTGCACCCTTCGGAGGGCCTTTCGTGCTCGGGGGCTCACCATGAGTCCCACGCCACCCGTTGCTGCCTGGGCATCATTACGCCATGCAGATGAGGTGATGAACGTGCGCCCCCCCACTCTGCGATAGTTAATTGTCTGGTCTGTGTGTACTCTCCTATGCTCCTGGACTGCCAGGATCTCCACTCCCTATCCTCGGCACAGTGCGCTAGTTCTTCCAACCTTGCCTCTTCCCTCACTGTGTTTGCGTTGTAGGTTGCCATAATAAGTGGCCTTCTACATGCGCAAGAGTGCATTGGACATTGGGCTGTGGTCAGACTGAACCCTCCCTCCCGTTGGAGAGGGGTTTGGGGTCCAGTCGTCATAGTGTCCCCCGGAGGAGGACCAGCACCACCGTCCGCTGCGTGGCTCCTGCGGATCCCGCCGCTGGAAGTATAGGATTATCGATGTCTTGTGTCTCCATGGAAGCTATACATTGCGCATTATTAAAGACTGTGGGCGCAGCTCCTCACAGCCCTACTCTGGCCGTTTCAGGCTTACGCCTTCGTCCGCCCTTGCTGCACACCTTCAGGTGGTATACGGTGGAGCCAGGCGCGAGCAACGCCTGTGGTTTTTGTTCGGAGTGACCTTCTCCTAGATGGGTGGCCTACCATGGCAGAGCCCCATCTGCTCACCATTTACCCATAGCTGGGACAGTGGTTGACAGGTGCCAGGCGTGTCCGCATGCTGGCGGGCCTGCACACCGTGTCACTGGGGCCCACTGCTGCTCGAGATCTCCACCAGTTTAGCCTGGAACCGAAGTACCAGTTACCGTGTGTGTGGCCACGAGGAGGCACTGTAGG
>NW_026553325.1:0-3276 GCF_027596085.1 Anoplopoma fimbria | reverse complement strand
GAAGACAAGCTAAGAATAAATAAAGAAATAAAAATAAAATAAAACAAGTATTATAAATAAGCAATAAAAAACAGTAGAAAAAAACAAAAAAAACAACAATAACTGAAATATTATATTTACAGACAGAGAAAAAAACAACAACTATTTTAACTATTTTTAACTTTCCTAACTATTATTGCACGGTGTAGTGTATTGCACAGGTTATTATTGTCATGTGGTCTGCTGGGAGCAGAGCTGGTTGTGCAGCCTGACAGCAGCAGGAAGGAAGGACCTGCGGTACCTCTCCTTCACACACCGGGGTGAAGCAGCCGGTGGCTGAAGGAGCTGCACAGAGCTGCCAGGGCGTCCTGCATGGGGTGGGAGGTGTTGTTCATCAGGGATGACAGCTTGGCCATCACCCTCCTGTCTCCCACCACCTCCACCGTATCCAGTGGACACCCCAGCACACTGCTGGCCCTCCTGACAAGCTTGTTCAGTCTCTTCTTGTCAGCTGCTGAGATGCTGCTGCTCCAGCAGACCACTGCATAGAAGATGGCTGATGCCACCACGGAGTTGAAAAAGGTCTTCAGGAGTGCTCCTGCACTCCAAAAGACCTCAGTCTCCTCAGCAGATACAGTCTGCTCTGACCCTTTTATAGAGTGCGTTAGTGTGATTAGTCCAGTCCAGTTTATTGTTCAAGTGAACACCCAGGTACTTATAAGATTTCACAATCTCAATGTCCTGTCCCTGGATGTTCACTGGTTCCGGAGGACAGTGTTTTCCCCGGCGGAAGTCCACCACCAGCTCTTTGGTTTTACCAGAGTTGATCTGGAGGCGGTTCCGCCGGCACCATCCTATGAAGTCCTGGTTCAGTTCTCAGTCCTGGTTCAGTTCTCAAAATGAAATAAGATAAGTTAAGTTAAGAAGAGATGATATAAGAAAAATGAAGTAAAGATAAGAAAAGATGATTTAGGATAAGATTAGATACAATAACTGAACATATATATATATATAGCATTAACACAGTATTTTAATGGTAATCTAACTCTGTAGGCTACAGTTGGAATAATCCTATATTATTTAATATAAAGACACCTAACACTTATTGTCATGGATTTATATGTCCATTAACAATTATGTATTCTATAAAATGCCTATAAAAAATGTTTCAAAATACAACAATAGAACATTAATCAGAAAATTAGACAACAAAAAAATAAACAAATCAGTCACATGTGGAAAGCTGGAACCAGCATTTTTGCTTGAAACTGACACTTTACGACAACAGTCCAAACCAAAGTGTTTGATTGGTTGTATAGACCCTTTTACTGTTTGTATACAATGATGACGTAGAACGCATGCGCGCGCAGTCTGGCAACAGAAGTATGGCAGAGATCAACAGCTTGTCAAGCTATGCAAGGGAATTATCAACAAAAGATCGCGAATTTTACTTTAACAAGTTGACTTTGACAAATGGTGTCCGACTTCCAGATCCGTGTACTATTACTGAGTGGGTTGAAGACGTCAACAAGTGGCCGAATATACAGTGGCCAGATATATATACGTACTTAATAGAGAAACCGAGCGTGTACACCAGAGAGAAATTACGAGCCTATAAGTCACTGGATGCTTATGAATACGTTGTCTGTGGTCATGTACAGAACGTCAAATACCATGACATAGATTCTTGTTCTGGAGTTTCAGATGGAACCGGAGGATTTGCTGCAGTGTTAGGTCTGTTAGGTCTCTCTCTCCTCCTTTTCCTATGGTACCTACAGTATAAAAATTATAGTTAGACTGATCCATATCTCCAAACAGCAGCTGTATGCACCAAAGATTATGTCCTCATTCCAGTCAACACGTTTAATCGCCTGCAGCCACAGACGCCGCCGGTTGCTCTTAAATGGTTGTGATCCTGTCGGAATCCTATAAAACTTTAGTCCGCCGGTGGAATATCGATTATGACAACCATATACGCAACAACCAGACATTTTGAATGCTGGAAACTGTTTTTTATCCACTTTTAAACTCTTGCTAGCCAGTTGCTACCTCGTGTGTGAGTCAGAACGACTGGGAAACAACACCACTTCTGTTGCCGGCCTGCGCACGCAACTATTTGATGACGTTGGCTGTAAAAGGGCCTATTATGTTTAATTAAAAGTAGTTTATGTACCACCTCTCTGTGGGGCCGCTGAGGTCACTTCTGGTTCTTTAGCGAGTTTTCACTTAAAAACTTAAAAACTCTTCTCGGTTCAAAGCTTCTTCCCGTGTTCCTTGTCCGCCATGTTTGTTTTGAAAACAACCTCTCCGTGACCTTTAAACAATTTTTTTTTTCAATTAACTTTATCTTTAGTTCACACAAACAAAAAAGTATAATTATTTATTATCCCACTCATACAAGTCAAAGATATAAATGGAAAAAAACAATAAACTTAATAATAAATTTAAAAAAAAACTATAACTATGTGTGGAAATAAATGTAAACTGAATTCATTTCCATTTCACTTGCTTATTTCAGTTTTCCTTTCTTCTCCTAATGTCCCCAATGGTGAGGTTAACACAGTACATTTACTCAAGTACTGTATCATTTTGAGGTACTTGCTTGAGTATTTCCATTTCTTGCTTCTTTATACTTCTACTCCACCAAAGACCAAATTTATTAGACAGCTGTGGTTTCTTTGCAGATTCAGATAAAAAATACAAAATATAATCAGTAAAAAAATGATATTATTAAACCTATATTAGCTTTTATTTTATTATCCCCCAGGAGCTTGCCAGCAACATATAAAGGAAATATATGTATTAGGTGGAGCTATATATACTGTATGTGTATTTGTAGTATACATGTATGTGTATTTGTAGTGTATGTGTATTTATAGTATATATGTAGGAGATTCGTTTGGATAAAATAATGTCAAAAATTGTGATGAAAAGATTATTGTGTGTTTGTGCCTGGCAACTGTACTTACACACACACACACACACACACACACACACACACACACACACACACACACACACACACTCCTCAGTTGATCCCCACCAGATGGAGGCTGGAAATTCACCTGCTTTGCCGACAGGGTGGTATTTCAGCTGACAGGAAACAGTCGACTAGCGGGACCGCCATCGTGTGTGTGTGTGTGTGTGTGTGTGTGTGTGTGTGTGTGTGTGTGTGTGTGTGTGTGTGTGAGAGTGTGTGTGTGTGTGTAGCTGCATTGTCAGGTGCAAGGAGAGATAGAAGTGAAAGTTTACAAAATAAAATAATAATAAATCCTCCTGCGTCCTCCTTCACTTGTT
>NW_026553324.1:0-27217 GCF_027596085.1 Anoplopoma fimbria | reverse complement strand
ATGACCCCTGGCTGGAATATTCTCCACTGAATGATACCATGCATTGCTTTAGCTGCAGGAATTTTATGAATGAGGAAAGGTTTCAGAGCAGGACAGGATGGAAGTCTGTAGGGATAAACTTGTGGAGGCAGGCCAAAGTGAAGATCAAGGAGCACCGCAGCAGTGAATTGCATATGCTAAGCATGATTAGGTGGAATGCCTTTAAAAAAGATACACTGCAGAGGGCTTTTGCAGTAGCTGATTCTCAGATGGAAGCAGCCAAAGAAAGAGAGAGGCAGAAAAACAGAGCGATTATGTTCCGTTTAATGGACATCACATTATTTCTGGCAAAACAAGCTTTGGCCTTTAGGGGTAATGAAGAAGGCTTGTCAAGTTCAAACAGAGGAAATTTTCTGAACCTGGTGGATTTGCTCGGCCAATATGACAGCGTACTCGGGCTTCATCTTGACGTAGTCAAGGAAAAACAAACATCAAACCAAAGGTGCCAGGTCTCTCTCCTGTCCAATAGGACACAAAATGACCTCATAAAAGCACTTAGTGTTTATGTGAAACGAATCATACAGAAGGAAGTGACAGAAGCATCACAATTTTCTATTTTGCTCGACGAGACCACTGATGTGTCACATATTGAGCAGGTGTCCTTTGTTGTGCGATATGTCCACAACATGACTATAAAGGAACGCTTTGTCCAACTATGTGATGTGGCATCAACAACGGGAGAGGCACTGGAGAATGTAGTGATGAAGCTACTTGAGCAAAACAACTTAAACATTCAAGATGTCTGTGGACAGGGATATGACGGAGCAGCCAATATGAGTGGACGCTACAATGGGCTACAGTCCCGGATTCAGAAACAAAATGAGAGAGCATTGTATGTGCACTGCCATGCACATTGTTTAAATCTCGTTTTAGTTGAGAGTGCAAAATCCAACAAGCACTTTGTGGATTTCTTCACAGTCGTTGAGAGGCTGTACACATTCATTGCCAACTCTACAAAGCGCCATGCTGCATTTGTGGATACTCAAAAAGCCATGAATCCAGACCAACGTGTCCTTGAACTACAGAGGCTTTCAGACACCCGGTGGAGCTGCAGGGAAGATGCTTTAAAGACAATTAGGAAGGTCCTCCCTGCTGCCCTACAGTACTTGAGAGATCTGAGAGAGTGTGACCCCCGATCTGGCTGCAGGAGAGGCTAAAATGTTGTTGAGCAGCATAGATTTTGAATTTTTGCTCTGTCTTGAAATAGCAACGCCAGTGTTCATGGAGACATCAGTTGCCTCAAAAGTACTCCAGCAGGATGACCTGGACTTGGCTGCTGCTTACTCTGTGTTAGATGGTGTCCTGAAGCGAGTAGTGGAACTGAGGAGAGACAGCCAATTCTCACAAATATACAACACTGCCACAACAATTGCAGAGGAAAATGAGATAACATTCGACAAAGATTCCAGGTAGATTTGAAGAAAAGTCCTGCAAAGCTTTGAAATACACTTCCCAATCAGCAAGAGAAGATGATGAAGTCCAGACCTTGGAGGAATATTACAGGGGAAGGACATACTATACCTTTCTGGATGATCTGAGACAGGAACTTGAGAGAAGATTTAATGGGAAGGGAAGACTCGGACATTGTGATGTCACTGCAGAGACTCATTGACCCAGGAGCAGTGGAAGGATATCGACCAAGGTTTTGATACAGCACATTCACTATGTGAATTTTATGGACTTCAGGGGGAAGACACCAACCTTCAAACAGAGTTGAGAGTCTTCCATGCATCGTACAAGTGTCCCAAGAGGACAGTCAAGTCTATGCTTGAAATATTCAAGGAACACGATGCTCACATCATATTCCCCACACTGTTCAAACTCATTAAAATATATGCCACTCTACCTGTCTCCACTGCAACGGCAGAACGTTCTTTCAAAGCTGAAGCTGGTAAAAACAAGGCTCCGAAATCAGTGTGGTCAAGAGCGGCTGTCTGACCTCCTCCTGCTGTCCATAGAGAAGGACATACCAATCGATAAAGAAGAGGTTCTGAAGATTTTTATTGAAATGGCCCTTTAGGCGTTTCTCCTTTGAAGCTTTGCATTTTTAATATGTCAATTTGGAGAAAGTTATCAGTGACTTGATAGATGTTGTTTAATTATGTTTGTGTTCATGTTATGTTCTTCTTTCTTCAAGTCATGTTTTTCTGCATTGTCGTTAGTAGTAGTTATTTCAGTGTTTTACTTATTTGGTAATATATTAATAAAGACCCTGTTATTCTCAGTCCTTCATATGGGTGCCCTTTTTCAGGTCAGAGCAACTGCCCCTCAAAATTCCTGTGCACGTCCCTGTCTTCGCACCAAGGCTCTTCTCCCACGATTGCTCAGTTTGGCTGACGGCCAGGTCTAGGAAGAGTTCTGGTCATCCCATACTTCTTCCATTTAAGGATTATGGAGGCCACTGTGCTCTTAGGAACCTTGAGTGCTGCAGAAATTCTTTTGTAACCTTGGCCAGATCTGTGCCTTGCCACAATTCTGTCTCTGAGCTCCTTGGGCAGTTCCTTCGACCTCATGATTCTCATTTGTTCTGACATGCACTGTGAGCTGTAAGGTCTTATATAGACAGGTGTGTGCCTTTCCTAATCAAGTCCAATCAGTTTAATTAAACACAGCTGGACTCCAATGAAGGAGTAGAACCATCTCAAGGAGGATCAGAAGAAATGGACAGCATGTGAGTTAAATATGAGTGTCACAGCAAAGGGTCTGAATACTTATGACCATGTGATATTTCAGTTTTTCTTTTTTAATAAATTTGCAAAAATTTCTACATTTCTGTTTTTTTCTGTCAAGATGGGTTGCTGAGTGTACATTAATGCGAAAAAAAATGAACTTTTTCGATTTTAGCAAATGGCTGCAATGAAAACTGTATTTCAGGGCTATTACAAGCACTAGAGGTTTGTTGCAATATGCAGTTTATTCGGTTCTTTTTATGTAAGAGTCACAACTGAGATGTCTGTGTTATTGTCTGATGGAAGCGGGACTAACAGGGGTCGATGATGGAGTGTTTCAGGGACACAAAAGTGTTACTAGTGTTGTACTTTACACCGGAGTAAAGATGTTAGCAGCACTGTGTGTAGGCTGGGTGTTTATATAACTGTGAGTCCACAACACCATCCGGCAGAATGTTTCATGTGAAATCTGTCAGCTCTCTGTGATGAGCCGGTGTGGATATGAGAAGAGGGTTTTATCTAGAAATGAAAGAATTACAGGAAATAACGGTTTTGTCCATGTGTTCAATTTTTGTCGTCATACTTGAGGAGATAAGAGACCTAAGAGATCAAGCCTCATCATACGATTTTTGTATATATATTTTATTAAATATTTTTTAAAACCTGATTATTAAAAGGCAACCAGTAAATTAAGTTTGATTTGACTCATAACAACATAAACCCTTTCACATAAAAATAATATTGATCTCCAGCTTAATGTGGCATTTACACTGAATCTACAATCTCCATCTACTGTGTAGCTGACCTGGAAAAACAAACAGAGGCCAGGCATTTGTTTTACATACAAGGACGCTCATGTGAACAACACACCTGTACTCATGTAGACATAAACCCATACACACAAAACAAATGAGGTGGGTGTATATTTGTCAAGTATCTCAGAGAAGGAATCCATTCCTAAATAGCTCTAAATTATAAAATATATTAACTTTATTAGCCTAGGTAATGATTCTTATACAAAGAAGTCCTAACCTGATAGAAGTTACCAAGAGATGGGGTTTCGTTGCAGTATTGTTGATTGTGTGTCATCACCAATCATTTGGCCAGTGAAAAGTTTATCTTTCATAACTTTTAATGCGCCTAAGAGAGAGATCTATCAAGATGCATTTGGACAAATCATGGTTTAAATATTGATCCATTGCTGCAAGTACTGATGGCAGAGTGAAAATAGTTGACCGATTGCCTGACTTTTCCTTTAGTGCCATCATCAGGTCAAAATGCACAGATGCGGCACTATTTTGCAACTAGGGTTGACTAGAGATGGGATGAAAACCGCATCACAGTTATACCACGGCCATGTGACCCTACTGCGGGTATCAGCTCATTACTGTGATCCTTGTAATATTTCCAGGGGATTATTATTATTTTTTGCTGGTGAAAGTTACAGGAGTCTGTTTGTGTTGCATTTAGTATAACGTGATCTGTATAGATCGCTGTTTAATTCACGCACCTATAAGATAAGATAAGATAAAATAAGATAATCCCTTATTAGTCCCGCAGCGGGGAAATTTACAGGATTACAGCAGCATAGGGTATAGTGCACACAAGAGACATAGTAAAGAAAACAAAATCAAAAAACAAGTATTATAAATAAGCAATAAAAACAGTAAAGAATCCACAATAACTGAAATATTATATATACAGACAGAATAACTATTATTGCACAGTGTATTTATATTGCACAGGTTTTTAGTGTCATGTGGTCTGCTGGGAGCAGAGCTGGTTGTGCAGTCTGACAGCAGCAGGAAGGAAGGACCTGCGGTACCTCTCCTTCACACACCGGGGGTGGAGCAGCCGGTGGTGAAGGAGCTGCACAGAGCTGCCAGGGTGTCCTGCATGGGGTGAGAGGTGTTGTTCATCAGGGATGATAGTTTAGCCATCACCCTCCTGTCTCCCACCACCTCCACCGTATCCAGTGGACACCCCAGCACACTGCTGGCCTTCCTGACAAGCTTGTTGAGTCTCTTCCTGTCGGCTGCTGAGATGCTGCTGCTCCAGCAGACCACTGCATAAAAGATGGCTGATGCCACCACAGAGTCGAAAAAGGTCTTCAGGAGTGCTCCCTGCACTCCAAAGACCTCAGTCTCCTCAACAGATCTGCTCTGACCCTTTTTATAACTATACTGCTGTAGATGCATTTTGAGACGGATTGGACAGCTCACGTCTCGATTTGTGAAGTTGTCTAATGGCAATTAATGAACAGTGTAGGTTATAGTTTGTCCATGAATAAACACTTCAGGTTATTAATCCCAAAGTGTTGACAAAAAAATCCATAAACCTAGACAGGCATAATGGAATGCAGCTGAGTCAAGCTCATTTTCTTTCTAGGCCAGATGAGTTGCTTGCCAGTTTCTAGTGAAAGCCTGTTATGCAAACAACGATTAAATATCATGATGATATTTATTAAAAAACAAAGTCACCTAAATTATCTGCCTATGTACATAAAGCAAACACATTTAAAGTGGTACCTTTTTCTGCAACTACAATAATTGAAACGCAGCTGTCAAAGAAAGAACTACAAATTGTCATCTTCATTTTTGCTTTATGGCTTTGAGTGTTTCAAAACAATAATGTCACACTCTTTCCAAGAAGTAGTCCTGAGCCATGAAAGTAAGTGTAAGGGGATTCATAAATAACTCTTACGTCCGACTCAAAATACGAGTATTATTATTTGTTATTATAGTATTTGTTTTTTTTTTAGCACAAATACTGGGACTGATTCTGAACTGTTTGATATATCCAGACCCAGGTCTTCTGAAATACTGGAATTCCATCTTTGCATGCACACACAGCTAACACACAGGTACAAAAGTATAATCATTTCCTAAAAGGCATAACCCAAACAATGATTGTATTCCTTAATGAAGATTCATTCAACGTAAACCAAAGTTAAAATTAAAACTTTTTTGTTGAAAAATCGTCCTCATTGTGAAGACTCATACCTCCAACTGGATTTACCATGCAGACATTCCCGCCCTCTTACTCTTTCCCACTCATAAGCAGCAATCTGCATTACTCATATACCTCATTTTCTCTCCTATCCCCAATCTTTTTCTCATCGGACATTCGACCTCTTCACTTACTCTGTTTGTTTTTACTCTCCCTCTCTTGGTTATATCCTCTTATATTAAAGATGAGGTCTGCCAGAGCTGCTCAATAACCAAAGTAATAAAAGTGGAGACCAGCGGAGAGAAGGAAGTCCGAGAAAGTTCAAACACTTTAAAGTGGTTCAAAATAAAGAGCTTACTGTGTGCGATTATGAGAGCTTGTCTTTCTTTTACTCCCCATCTACAATATCAACAGCCATCTGTTACAACAGAAAACTACAGCCTCCCAGGGTCATTTTTGGAAGAGCATCCACATAACTCAGATGATAACAAGCTATCAAAAATGCAGAGAGTTAAGTGTGAGCTCAAGGATGACTGCGGTCCAGTCTGCACACCTTGAAACACATCCAGATTAGATTACACTGATGTGGGTCAAAGCAAGCCAGCTCATTAGAATAAAAAGGATTCATTGAGGATTGTAGCTCTTGAGTAGTCGCTTCAATTTATTCCTTTCTGAGGCATGTAGCTAAGTAAATGAGGTTGAGTACTTAAGTCAAGTTTTGAGGTACTTGTACTGTACTGTACTTTGTTATCCCTATTTTACTCCATTGCACTCATTTGAAAGCTAGTAACTAACTTGGTTATCATTTTACAGTACATACAAGATAAGGGATGGATGTTACAGATTAAACTGCCAAGTAGTAGGATACACTAAACAGTGTAAGCAGCAAACCTGTGTTACATAGTGACAATAAATTATCCTCAAATCAAATCCAATCAAATTTATTTATATAGCGCTTTTCACAGACATAAGTCACAAAGTGCTTAACGGGAGCAGAATTTCAGACAAGAAGAAAAAAGATAATTAACACAAGGTGACCACAAGGGCCATCGATTTACAAAGTCAGTTTTTAGAACATGAATCGAATGAAGAAAGGCACGATAGACAGTAAAATACAAAATAAAAACATTGATTAAAAGCTGATTAAAATCAGACCTGGAGCATGAATTTTACCCAAACGCCTGTTTGAAACAGGTATGTCTTAAGCTGATTTTTAAACGAATTCACAGAATCAGCAAACCGTAGGTGTACAGGCAGAACATTCCATAGCTTTGGTGCTGATGCCTCAAAAGCAGAGTTTGACCTGAGAGTGCAGGCTGGTACATAGGGGTGAAGTAGTTCAGCCACATATGCAGGAGTCTGACCGAGTAGTGCTCTGCAAGTGAGAGTTAGAATTAAGTTGGAGAAGCACAACAATAATTGTGATAACTTGTAGCACCTAAGGCAACCATGCAGACACTCTATCTTGCAGCGTTGGTTTAAATGTCTTATGAAAGGTGCATCCATTTCCCTTTGGCACTTCGTCCTAAAAATAAACTAACAAGCTTCAATCAGGAGCTAAGGAAATCAATGCTGGATATTGACACAAAAAGGTCTTATGTCATATTTCATATTAGGTGTGTGTGTTGGCTGATAAGCATGGAGGCAGTTAAGTGGAAGATTGTGGAATGGGCTTTGACAGACTGACAATTTTTTGGTGTGCGATGCAGAGTCCACACCTACACACTGCCACGCACACAAATGTACACGCAAACAACAGTAAGGAAGACCAATGCACACATATCAGACGACAGCCACACATACTGAACAATTTTTAAAACACAAAGAAGAAAAAGCACTTGAATAAACAAACAGGAGTGCCTTGGTAGATGAGCAGTTAAAGTGTTTTCCACATTACAGCAATGTCCCATTTAAGAGATAAGATAAGATAATCCTTTATTAGTCCCGCAGTGGGGAAATTTGCAAAACAGAGGGCTCGTCCGGGATTTGAACCCGGGACCTCTCGCACCCTAAGCGAGAATCATACCCCTAGACCAACGAGCCAATATTTCCACACTGTCCTCTGTCAAATAAAGGTGAACATGCAATTAAAAAAAAGTATCTTAAAAAAAAGAAGGAATAATCGCAAATGCCTACACACAATGCCGAGCTATTGACAAATGACCATTAATATTCATCAGCAGCCCTTAAGCATCAGACAGCTCTAAGCTATCTGTCAATCAGGCTGCCAGCCTGACCAGCACTTACTTTGAATACATATGGGAAATCAGGACCCATAAGAAGTCCTCCAAATTAAACAGAAAAAAGGAAAAAATTACCTGAAACTCTGCTGATGATGTCATTCATATACATGTTTTACCTTAAGATGTTATTATCAAAAAATTGTAACAGTTGCTGCTACAGTGTAACATGTATTCAACCTTTGACATGCTCTATTGGAAGTCTAGTAAAACCATATCAAAACAATGACACCAGCGAAAACTACTGTCACTGTAGCATGGCTTTCCAACTCAACTGAGTTCATTTGTTTGTCCTGATAGTAAAAAGAACTGCTGTGAAGTTTCATTTATTCATTTTGATAACTCTCTGTGAGGTGTGTACCAAAAATACCAACAACCCACAGAGTAATAACAGTTGACTCGCTGGTATTGATCCATCCATTACAAATGCTGCACTAATGCTGTGGCTTTGTGTATTTCCATCTTTCTGACACATCCAATGTGCTACAACCAAGAGCACTAAAGTGTTACAACAACAAAACCCGAAAAAAAAAAACGAGGAGCGACAACAGATAAACACCTTGAGGTCAGGAGCAGTGTGGCAGATTTATGCGACACCTTGTCCACACTGGCTTCACAGGGATAGCAGCTCATCAGCACCTGCAGTCTTGCCGTCACAGTGACGTTGCCAGGCAACTAGAGGAGACTCCAGAAAGTGGCTGTGCCATGACAAGAAATAGTCTTGCACACAATCCGCTGTTAAACTACAGTGTAACATTTTTTACACAAAGTTTTTTGTACAGATTGAATAAAATTAGATATAACATGTTAATCGATGAACTTCAGAGGTGCTAGTATGTAAACTGTATAACCTTTGTACAAGGGTACAGGAGGCTAGCTGTTTCCACGCTGCATGCTAAGCTAAGCTAACCAGCTGCTGGCTCCAGCTCATTTAACTCTCGGCAATTAAGTGAACAGGAGTTATTCCCAAAATGTTGAACTATACTTTCGAGTCCTCTATCAGCATCCAATTTGGATGCGTTCATCCACAGTAGTACCATGCACCCAATGAAAACTGTAACTAACAATTATTGTCATTAACAATTAATCTGCTGAATATTTTCTCCTTTCATCAATTAATTGGTCAACATTACAGTAGTTTGTCACAATTTGAAGTTGATGCAGTCATAAATATCAAAATAAATGAAAAAATAATAACCAAATAATGTTGTCATTTTGTTTTAAAAAAAAAGAATGGTTTACTTTTCAACTAACTTTTCTTAAGTTTAAACCTGACAAGCTATCTGCCTTTTCATGTTTCCTGCCCTCGCTAATAACTTTTTAGCGATGTTGCTTAGTTGCAAGTTCTCTGTATTAACTCACAATATGATTAGTACTGGGCCAGAGAGCCAAGCCAGGGGTTAGAACTTTAATATTAAGCTGTTAAATAAATATTTAGCGTAGTAAAAACAGCAGCAGCAGATCTGACAAACTTTACAGACACAAACAAAAACTGTCAGCATCTGGCTTCCAGTTGCTGTTAATTTTCTCCCTGGCTTCTACTTTACTGTCAGGAGCTAAACAGTGAAACTGCCAGCAAACTCTATCAAAAAGCATTTACGAAACACAAACACCTACACAGCACCCAAGCATGTCTCAACAGTACACTGTCTAATTAGTGCTGACTTAATGAGAGTTCATTATTCCAGCATGCTGGTTCTTCAAGTTTTGGGGAAGGAAATGAGGGCACAGGTAAAATCAAATTAAGAGAAAACCTTGAGTGGTTCAACGAGAGATGAATACAGAAACTACTGAAGGAACTCATGTGACAATGACGGATGTGCTCTATAGCGGTTACTGAAATCAAAAGTACTTCAGAAATAAAAGGAAATAAAAGAAAGTAATTTCCTCTCGCTGGCCTTGGGTTCAAATAAAGCACTGAAGCATGACCACCCACTTTTCCTCTCTGTCATAGAAACTGGTTCTGCACCGAAATATTGCTAATGAAGGACATATTTCAAGAAGAAAATGAAATCAATGAATCTCTGGTTTCTAACACACTGTAATAAGCATAATATGCCCTGCTGACTTTGATTTGGATCTTTGTTCTCTTAACTGCTTAATTATCCCAACAAAGCTCATACAATTATAATATTACCTTAGCTTCATGTGCAACCAGTTCTTTGTCGATTCAAACACTAATGGTAAAACATTAAGAGTGCACTGATTAATATAGAATGATTTAAACAATACAATAGACAAAAGTAAAACACAAAATAGGCTAATTGATATAATTTAGTATATTTTAGTAAACAGTTAGACGGAAGATAACTGGTTAGTGCAAGAAAGATAACTAATGACGCCGACATGTCCACACTGGAAAGGAATAACAATTGATTGCATATTTCAGCTATACCTTCTATGTACCATTTCTAACCCATAGAATAACGTTAACCTCTAATACATCTTTGATTACATTCTTCCAAAATCCTCAGCGCGTCCCGTTGCTCGTGTGTATCGAACCATACTTCCTCACCTCGTCTCACACACACACACACACACACACACACGTCTTAAGTGAGCTCCCCAAACAGAAGGAGCAGTCTGCCATGTTAGCTTAGCATATTAGAGCAAATGGACATTTGTTCTTGATGGAAAGCCAATACTGCCTTCAATAAGATTAGCACTTTCAAAGGAACGGTATCACATGAGAGACACATATGTATATATATTTGTTTTCTGGTTTATCATTAACTGGAAGATTGTGTATAGCAGTTCAACAACTGACAAGGGTCAACTTATATCTGTATACAGCTAAAATGCTATTTTGTTGAGACGTCTTTTAAGGGCACTCTCAGAGATCATCTTCTGGCAAATATAACTGTATGGCATTTTTATGGGTTTTTTTTCTTGGGCTGCCAGTTGATTTAGTTGTGGTTCTATAGGTGGCACACTTTGTTTTTCAGATTCCTGTTTACTGCTGCTCATGCTAATCATCAACTTCTGTCCAGACTGAAATAACTCCGGATGGATTTTAGCATTTAGCTCAAAACTAGCACTGTTCACTTCCACTTTGTGATGCCATCTAGCTCTTATGGAGTTTAAGGCAAGACAAAAGTCGACAAAAGAGTACCGTATTTTCCGCACTATAAGGCGCACTTAAAAGCCTTTAATTTTCTCAAAAAACGACAGTGCGCCTTATAATCCGGAGCGCCTTATATATGGATTAATTCTGGTTGTGCTTACTGACCTCGAAGCGGTTTTGTGTGGTACACGGCGCTCTGTCAACATGTTTTAGTACGACTTTAGTAAACTACAAAGCCACACCGCAGCAGCATTACGGCTACCGTAGTCAGGAGCGTCGTGGAGTAATATATACTGTGCTTCACCATAATATTACAGTGTGTGTGTATAAGGACCCCAAAATGGCTCCTGTCAAGAGACACGCTTACGACGCGGACTTCACGCAGTAGAACATGGGAATAGAGCAGAATTCAACATTAATGAATCAATGGTACGGAAGTGGAGGAAGTTTGACTGACTGACTGTTTTGTTTCGCTTAATGCGCCTTATAGTCCGGTGCGCCTTATATATGAAAAAAGATCGAAAATAGACCATTCATTGACAGTGTGCCTTATAATCCGGTGCGCCCTATAGTGCGGAAAATACGGTACTGAATGGATATAATGTAAGTATATCTTTACTAAAGTGGCTAACGTGACTGCAGACTCTTATACTTGTCCCAAGGCTGACTTTCCTGAACACACTGAATAGTGTTTAGAAAAAAGGATAACTTGAAATGAAAGCTATGGCAGCCAAGTGAGTGGTACATTTGTATAATTACTGTAGATTAAACAGAGCTTTTATCAACTGTCTGTTGTCCAAATTGGCAGCCAAAAAGGCTCGTCCAATTGGCTCCAAATCAACTGCCATTTACAGCAACAGACCTAACCAAGGTGTATACACATTGAGCCTTCCCAGACCAAGCCCTAGTCTCCTCCACCCCTCCTCCTCCTCTCCACTCATGTTACGGTGGTTTGGCAGAGAATGGCTCACATCCTGCATCTGGCAATAAGACCAGCTAATCCTGGATTTGTCACCCTCTATGGCTCTTTCTCTTTTCCACTTGTTCTCTTTCTCCGTCTATTTCTTTCCTGTTTGTGCCTTTCTGCCTTTTCATAACCCCCAGCTCCCCTTTTCAAAGCTCCATCTCCACTGCTCAGCCCCTTTTCTTCCTCCCTCTCCCGCCCTCCCTAGATTCTTGTTCCCTCATGCTGTGCTCCGGCCTGACCTCTGTGATACTTCTGTGAAATCTTTAGCCTTGTGTTCCTGTTCACACATCGAACTCCTGAAACAAGACCTTCCCCTAACCATTTTCTTCATCCTTCACTTCCAATCCATGTCATTCCCCTCCTTAAACTGACTATTCCCTCTGTGGACTAGCATAGCTCTTCCTAATATGTGATATGTCTCTCTTGCTGTCTTTGAGAAGTCTGGTTTAAGGTTTGGACAGCTGCAGACCCATGAGGGCTCCCTTCTCCTCTCTCCTTTGTCTCATTGTCAAAACTCTCAGCAAAGATTTAAAAATCGGGGCAGCCAACCAAGGTGAGCTTGACTTGTCCACTTAAAAGCTTGGTCCATCTCGCTTTTCTTCTCTTTCCATCTCTGGAGAGAGCGTTAACATTGCCCTAACCTCTTCTTTAACACAGGTTCCCAGTGGAAATCACTCCCTGCTGCAGGGAAAAATCTGAAGGGGGACATATATCATGATATTCCATCCATGCTAATTTCATTAGCAAGCACGGTTGTAATTTATGGACCTCCATTAAAATAATTATGGTAATCGCAAAGTCATTTCAAAGGCAATCTTTCCTCTTTATGTTTTTGTTCTTCACTGAAAAATGATAATTGCACGAGTAAAACTAGCATTTACTTTGGGAGTCCAAATGAGTCCAATGTGGGGGTGAATGAAATTTATTTTTATTTTTGTCCCTACTGTTAAGATGAACATTTGTGCATCTTTAAAGTTACAATGTATACTAGAACCGTAGTGAGCTAAGCTCATCCCCAAAGAAAATATCTGGGATTTGTTTTTCTTCAAGGTACCCTAAAATGCTTGGCTCTCAATCTGGCCATTAGAATAGACTCAAAAGAACCCCTATTTTAGTGTACAGCATGTAGTGTCCTTCAAAACCATTCAATCCTTGCCTAGACATGATAGTATAATCCAAACAATAGGCTGGGAATCCTATTAGGGCATGTCCCTCTCTGCCAGTAAGTCTTACTGGGTTTTAAAACTTCTTCTTAAGCCCAAGTGTTTTCTTTCTGTATTTTACACAGTGTGCAAGCTCTTTTAGTATTCTAGGAGCACTGTGTGATATTACAGCAATTTGTTGAGGCTTTGATATTGCAAAGTAAAGTAGGTAGGGGCTGACAGCTTGATGAATAGTCACTGTGTATCTCTGCTTTTTGACGAAGCTGAGGGAGCTTTCTAAAGGCTGCTGTTGTCTAGATGCAGTCCTGCTTGCTTGTATGTGTAGGAGGGACAGTATTGGCGGCAGATAATCAAAAGCTGGAGAATAAATTAGTTTTACCAAGTAGTACATCTTGGCAGTTGTTGCCTTACTTCTTTCTCTCTCTTCATCGCCTTTATTTTCCTGGAGACTTGAGTTTGACTATTGTGATTACAGAGCAGTGCTGACATTTGTCATCGCAGTTTGGGAAGATAGCACAAGCAAAGGATAGAACAGGTGAGGGAGGGAAAGAGAGATACAGCTTAAAAGACTGCAGGTGTGTATACAGAGAAAAAATGGGTTGAAGGAAGTGAAGATATGAAAGGACAGAGGATGGAAACGGGGTCTGTATTATGTATGTGCAGTCATGCAGTTCATTGCTTTCTTGGGTAGACTATGTGTGTGTGCCGCTGCCCCCACCCAACGGCTCTGCAGTTCATCCCTCACTCTCCAGGGTCAGTGATAGGCAGTGTTGCACTGTGATAAAGGAGTTGCCAGAATAGCGTTACACAGTGAACACACACATGCACACTGAGTTGAGCTTGAAATGTGTTTTTTTTAAATAGCACTTCAATGTTCTTTGAAAAGCCACAGGGGTTTCTGAAGTCTTTATAAAGGAGTTCACCAAGGAACCTACTGAGGTCCTCTTACAATAGTTCAAACAAGCCCCTTTGAGTTTTGTTTTTTTCAAACTGTCTGTTTGGTCCTTGATCACTAATCCAGGATGTGGATTAGTGTTGAATTGAATGTGAGGCCATTCAATTTGTGTTATTATAGATGGACGGATAATTCAAGGAAATGTTCGGAAATTTTTATGTGAAAGAAGGCAAATCGCTTTTCAATGGAAGGTTCTGTGCCAGACAATTTCTTGGTCAGGTTTTGTTGCCTGGCAACTAGCCAAAAGTCCAGGGAGTTACTGGACCTGACCATTGTCCAGCACATTCTACAGTTAACCACAGATGATTTCACAGTATGTTCAGTAAGCTTATAAAAAGAAAAAATAACCTACATTATTTAATACTCCAATTGATATTCAAATTGATGAACTTTGTCAGTGCCAGACAAGTCAGACAGGCTCAACATTTCAATAAATATACTCCTGTAGTTTACACAACTTGTACAGTAGTATACACAAAAATATTCTACTAAAAGTCAAGAAATCATAATTAGCACTACAATTTACAATTATTAATTGTCTTTATCATAATTTAATTTTGTAAGTTGGAAATAGCTAATGAAAAGAGGTTTGTCTCATTCATACTCCAAAACTCAAATACCAGTGCAATACATTTTGAATGATACAAATTTTCAACAATGCAAGCAAGATGCCAAGTGATTATCAAAATAGGTGGGGATGAACATTCAGACAAACCAAATAATAAAGTATTTGTTTCTCCACCTATGAAAATATCTAAATATGGCCCAGACTTTTAAGTATATTTCGACTGAAATAATACTGCAGTTGGTGCTCCGAAGGAAACAAAATGAAATTCAAGGTGAGCTCTTCCTCTTGTTAATAACCCCCCCCCCAAAAAAAAAAAAACCCACAGTGGTGACAAGTTGACAAGAAATGCTGCTGGTCGTGGTTCAGCTGTGTATATTTGGACAGTACTCAACTTATCCTCACTGAGTTTCTGTCACCACTGTGTTCAAATTTTCAACCCTCACTGCTATCTCTTTCATAAAAAAAATAATAAACAGTGATTTGCAGCAGAGCTGACTTGAGTTCTGTGTTGGATTAGCCCTGAAATAGCTACAACACAGAGAAAACTATTTTCGGCTGCATGTTGATGGGTTTGTCAGGGCTTTGAGCTCCAGTCCTCATTGTTCAGATCAAATACCTTTTCCTCTTTCTCCTGAGCCCTTTAGTTCTACTCATCCACATCTGGGAAAAAGGACTTGCTTTTGTTGCCATATGAGGTCTGTAGTATTTTCTTTAGACTACGCTACAATGTTAAAATCTAAGGTCACACTGCCTCTTTTCTCCTTGATAAAACCCACCCAAGCATTACATAGACTATAAAAGGTCTTATAATGTGATAGAGTAAGAAGCAATAATGTCTTGTCATCCTTCCAACATGCTGTCCCCATCCTTTTAGTCAATGTCAACTTCTCTTCAAAGATTCTGTAAGAGGCTATTTCCTGCTACCTGATGCTTTATTTTAGGATCATAACCCTTAAGAGCGTCATATCCTGACATGGAGCTCCTGGTAATAAGAAATAAATTAGCTTGGTGAGCATCAGCTTAAAATTCAATTAAAAAGTATATTGTAATAAAGCTATACATTCACAGAATGCTATAACAACATTGGTTAAACATGCTGTTTACTCAGCTCATGAAAACTGAGACATACGCTGTAGCAAACACATTGTGTGTGTTAGATCTTTCTTGACATGAATATTAATAATAACTTTAACAAAAAGGAAAGGTAGCCTACACATCCATAATAACCTAGCAAATGCAGTTAGAACCCACATGAAGTACTTTTTGTAGTTCAATACAAAAAAAAGGTCTGAGACAAAAAGAAGCATCATCTCACATTTCAGTTAACTTTAGTCTCTGCCAGTAATCTCAGTTTACCAGTTACTAGTTCTTGTAAGTAAATAGTAACAAGTTTATGCACCACATTCATATACAGCACCACTGAACATAAAACGTAAAACTGCGACAAAACAACTGGGAAGAACCCAACAACTTGCAGGCCAGCACACAGACTTTTATAAAAGAAACACAAGCTAAGATTAACATAGCTGTGGACGTGGAGGTAATACTTTATTGTTACTTTAAGTTGACCTCTTTTAGAAGTGGAAGAAGTATTTAGATATTTTATTAAAGTAAAAGTAATACCAAAACGGTGTACAATTACTCTCTTACAATTCAAAGTCCTGCATGGAAAATGTTACTTAAGTAAAAGCAAAACCACGGGGTTACATAAAAATAAACAGGGTTAACCGATAGCTGATATGGGCTGCCGATTTTTTGGGCCGATTTTTAGGGCCGATATCTAAAAGTTTTCCCATTAGTTTGCATGCTAAACGTCACACTAATAATAAGTAGATGCACACAATTTGTTTTAACATTTTTTAACATTTATTGAACTCTGACTTGAACCTTGAGTCATACATACCAGTTTTGTTTGGGCGCAAGTGTTAACTGAAATATTCATTTAAAGAAAAAAAATACATAAAAAATAAACAGTAGTACTGCAAACACACTTCAATGCTTTTCGTTTTTTTGTTTTTTTTCCTTTCACTAAGTGAAGCAACACTTCATAGTTTACTTGTAACATATATAACCTAGTAAATATGTTACCACCATACAACTTTGAAATAGCAGAATTTAAGCCTTACCTTATCTCCCAGGATTACAAGTTTTGGGTTGGGGTCCTTCACATGCGTTCTGCCGGTACCAATAAAAAGCAAAACCACGGGGTACAAATACTTTTTTATAAGTAAAACTCACATTTATGTGTCCGTTGCTATATTGTTGCAGATAATAAAGATGGAGCTTATTTTAAAGTTATATACTTAATAATAACTACACACTACTAAATAATAATTCAGTTTGTTAGCTGATTTCATATTAGTATTTTGCATGCATGACTAAAATGTGAAATTAATTTCCTACAAATGACATAAAAAAGTGAAATTGCATAAATGTACATAAATAAATATAACCCACATCCCACTGTGAACTAATCATCAATATATGGTTTTTTTTCCCAAATGAACTTTGCGTACGCATGTTTGTGTGTCTGTGTGAGAAGTTACACAATTGTGCTCTTTCATTGTGGGAGAGTTAAATAAAAAAAGAAATACAACTCGGCTGCCGTCTTCAGCCGAGATTTGTGAATATCATTGTAGAGAGATAAGGGATGATTAATTAGGGTTGGCTGAGTGTTGAATACATTATTCCCACAAGAGACGCCTCGCAGGAGCATTAATTGATCACCTCGGTACCCCCTCACCCTACCACCACATTAATGATAGGATTAAATATGAAGGAGTTTGATCTATGACATGAAAAGGGCGGTAGGGAGAAAGACAACACACATAACTGCTTCCTCTCGCTCTTTATTTAAATAAGTACAAGATATAAATAATACATATTTGTTATATTTGTCTACTGCCTCCTCCCTTTCTCAGTACAAGCACTCAATGGTGGTAACTTTCAATCCAAGTACATCATATTTTGTGTCTCATTAATCAGCGGGTACTCTGAGTGCGACACAATAAAGCTTTCTAAGCAGGAGTTTGCTGATTGATGAAACTGCATACCTGATTTTCTTAAATTTAATGACTAAAACATCTGTTTTGGCAAGTCTATGCATATGCATGATTGTTATGTGCTGATTCTAGCTTTTTGGGTCTGCTAGTGTGGTCTGTGTACTTTTACTTTTGGGGTTAGTCAAGGTAATCTTAAAAATCATACTTTCGTGGCCTCAAGAAAGGTAAAATTGTCGGCTGGTTCCTCCTAATTCAGAATTTATGTAAGCTGTTAATCTTCCCCTGGATATTCCCCAAAAAGGAATTGTTATATCTGTTTTAACCAAAATTTAACTGCACAAAACACAAAAACACTCAGGCCAACATGCTAACATTTATAGCTAATATTAACGTAGCCGTCGATGTCGAGGAAACACTAGTTACCTTCACTTGACTGCTTTACCTGTCGTAGGAGGAATGAGTGCAGGACTGATGTTGCCTGCATTAATCTTCCCTTAAATGTTCCCTGAAGAGATATAATAATATCTTACATTTTGGCTACTGTAACCATACTAAATAGGGCTGGGACATAATTCAATATGATATTTCTTCTTCTTTTAATAGAATCGTATAATGATGAAATCATTGATTGAGATATCATGATGTACTATTACGTAATCTAAATTGATAATAACAGGCTAATACTATCCCTTTAAAATACTCTGAAATCCTGATGTGATATCATTTGAGGCAATATCATTTGAAGGTTTCACCCTTTAAGTTGTCAGTTCAATGTGAATAACAACCTGGACTCCAACTGGCAACCTTCCAGTCACCAGCTTTTACCCAGAATACATAGTGCTTACAGCTCAGGACAGGGTTCATAATAATGGTAAAACATAATATGTAAACGTCAACTTAGAACCCAAATGTTGGTTTAAATGAATTGCGAGTCTTGCAGCTTTGTAACTCAACTCTTGTGTGTGAGAAAACCATTGTGTAGTTAAATCAAACTTGATCTGATTACGCTGTTTTTTTGTCTGCATGCATGTAAACATAGTCAGTGTATAGCTGGAAATATTACAATTGTATCTATATCTATCTACTTTCACTTAAAACCACTTTGTTGATAAGTTCTTAATACTCATTTCTCATTTGTTAAGTATTAAATTCAGACAGTGGAATACAAAAATGGGCTTTACCATGTATTTATTTCACATAGATTATTTATGTATTTAATTACCAGAAAACATGCTATTGTGATTAAACCCTCCTTATTACAGTGTTTTGGATATACAAAGCTGTGATTATTTTCTCCTGTTTTGACTTGTTTGAGAACATAGCATAAAACACAGTTAATGTTAATAGCGCTCATTTTTTTAATGCGGTGGAACCTCATTAAATGAAAACACAAATTTCAGTCCAAAATGTTTAACTTTTCCTCTATTCGTTACGGGAGCTTTATTTTGCAAGGGCTGATTTAGCTTCTTTTTCTACACTTGATTGTGAACGTGACTCTGTCTTCTTTATGTCCTTATGTTAGCCTGAAGTTTGCACATCTAATGTGACCAGATTAGGGATTCCTTTTTTTGTTGTTGTTGTTTTAATTGGGATATGATACAATTTGCCTTCCTTAATGCCCCTGGAAGCCTCGGTAACCGCCGTCCCAAATATTCTGTGACAGCTGTAAGTGTTAAGTCTGTGTAAATAATTTGTAGGAACCAATTGAAAAGTATTGTAGTGTGAAGCTGTGCAGCGGTGAGCCGAAAAGGCAAATCCAGACGAGATCAACCCAGATGGAGAGAACAGGAGTGAATACAGCTGTGTTGTGATTACTCATTACTGTGACAAATGACAGACTGAGACAAATTCTTTCCTCACAGTTTTCTGAAAAAAGGAGTTTGTTAACAATCCTTTTTCCTGTCCATCCATTAATTCACTCACACACACAAGGAAACACAAGCTCAAAAAACAGAAACATCATCTGTCATCTTTGAGTAGAGCAAGTCCCACACGACACGCTGTTGTTGTTAAATTGGAAAGCAATTCTTTTGATTTATTTCCCATCACCGCCTCCTTACTTTCAAATTTCTAATTATAAATGTCATCTTCACCAGTGACGACAGTAACCTGAGGGGCAGCAGTCGACTCCTCAAAGTCAAATTCAGATTTATTTATAAAAACACATTAGAACGACTTGATCAAAGACCGTACGAACCCAGAACAAATAGAAACTCACAGGCGCATGAGAGACTGCCGGTTGCCAGTTTGGATTCATGCACTTGCAGAGACAAAGGGGTATGGGGAAAGTGAATGAGCAGTGTGGCCCTCTGCTTCAACAACTCAACAGTTGTGGTGCGCTTTAACAAAAGCATGAATGTGTGTAATTGAATTGGGAAGCTACCGGATGTGCATATTTTTTTTTCTAACTCTGAGGAGGAAGCAGGATGATTCTCATAAAGACACATATGTTTATGTGTCTTTATGTGTGCCAACTTCAGTGCTAATGCAATAAACTGATGTTTGAATAGAGGAGGAGGGGAAAAAGTATGAAGGTTTGGCCGGCATACAATCATATCTTGTTTCATACTTTTTTATTATTCTTGTTTTGATCTTATTTTTCTACTTATGTATCTTGTTTGTTCATTTTCAATATCTACCCCATTGCTGTAATCCTGCAAATTTCCCTGCTGTGGGACTAATAAAAGGATTATCTTATTTTATCAGATAGAGTTGGGCTTTTAAAATTCAGCCATTAACATGATCTTTCTCTAACCTCAATCAAGTTGTTTCAAATGCTTCATGTTCACCATACTTCACCAGACTAGTTTAAGGCTGCATAGAGTATTTCCTGTCTCTGCTAGCGTGAAAGACTAAACAGTAACTATGGTTACTCAAAATGTTACGGAGGCGTGGCCCATGTGCCAACTGACTGACTTTTGGTAAGTATTGGCCAATTAATCAGCTACAGGTGTTCCAAAGTATCGTTGTTATATCGGCCATAAAATTCCCCTTTTGCTCGACCTATCCTGGAACATCACTGTGTGCTAACTGCTCAGCACCAAACAGCAGACAGATAAAATGAGCAACTAGCTGGAGAACATTTAGCAGATAAAGAAACAGATATTTCCTTCAGGTGGACGCAAACACAACTCCAAATGAAAGCTTAAGTTGCTTTCTGTTTGTTGGATGTGTTAATAGCTGTGCCAATGGGCGAATACAAATTCCCACACCCTCCCCAAAAATGTAAAGCTTTGACTATGCACTGTTAAAAGTCTTTACATCTTTCTTTTACACATTTTCTATGTTTATAAATGTTAAAATAGGTTTGATGTAAATTCCATAATGGCTTCAAAGCCATTTTAATAATGCCATATAATTCTGGTGAAGAAATACTAAAACACCTTTATTATATCCCAGCATTTTGTGTCATGAGAAAGAAATCTGCTCTCCATGTGAACTTTTTTGTGGTGCACAGATCCACACGTTAACCCTGACTTGCTCCAGTGGAGCTGTTCTTTGGACTTCAGCGGAGGACTGTGATTGAACTGGAATGCCCCCAATTCTGGGCGCACTGAACTGTGAGAGTGTGAAGCAAAGCGATGCCGAGACCAAACCTGCCCTGGACGACTACCCAACCTTCCCTCAGTCCAGCCCTGAAGCTCCAAAAAGCCTGAAAGCCATCTGCCAGCCCAACGAGCAGAATCTGGTAGAGGCCGTTTCAGCGCATTCATTGATTTACAACGTCGTCATGGTTACTGCTCCATAACAACCGTCTCCTGGGAGCCGAACAAGCACTTGAGGAGTCGTGTGACGAAAAAGGGAAAATAGGTAAAAACCAAGCAGATCAACACGCCTGTGTGTGTGCTTTTGTCAAATGTTTATCTGTCACCAGGTCATCAGGTCTACTGTGCCACTTTACAACTAACAAAACCTCCATCATATTACATAACAAGAATCTAAATGTAAATGAAACCCCACAGCAAAGAGGATTAGGACTGAAGGGAACGAGTGATCGGTTATGTAAGAGTAGAGAAAATGTGGCTTTGACTTTGAACTGTTCCTAGTGTTGTTTGGTCCCGTGGCGGCTTATTAGCATCAGTGTGTTTCATCATTTTGCTTATTCATGAATACTGGAGAACATCTGCATACGGCTTATTTTCAGCCGACACCGCAAGAGTAGAGCGGGCAATGTGGTGCAGACCGGCGGGAGGCGTTTTGACAGCGATGATGCTGACGATCCATTCTGTACTTTTATTTTGTTTTATTCTTAGTTTGGTGGTTTTTAAGTGAAGTTTGATTGTCATTCAAACTGGTTTTCAATTTAGAGCATTTTAACTTCAAGTTCAATGGAAGGAAAAGAATGATGGATGACAACTTTAACAGCTTCAACACTGAACAGTTCTCCAACTGCCAAGGCCACTTTTGAATGTCATGATTATATTTTTTTAATAGTATTAAGTAAGAATGTAAACGGAATGTGCTCAAGGTATTAGTGAAAGGTGAACTTAATGTATCCGTCTGCAGTTAAGGAACGTTAGCAGCGATAAATCTCAGGACAATTGACAACGTTACGTATGGAAATTGTTGCTGTGTGAGTAGATCCTGGTAAAGCAGGAAGAGGTCAATGATTCATCCAACACTAACAAATAAACCAACTGAACTGTGTGTGATTGTGTGGATAAGAGATTGATCTGTGTCTGTTTGAGTGTGAATGTTTGTACATGCGCATGCATGATGTAGACCTACTTTCATATTGTGGACAGAAAATTGCCTTTGGGGAGCACCTGTGCATCGTAACCATGACAACCAATGTTGTCCAGTGTAGTCAGCGGTAGATTACCAAGCGGGCAGTCGAGCATAAAGATGTTTTGAAAGAAATCAGCTGATTTGCCAGCAGTCTGAGCATAGCTACAGTCATTACCGGGAGAATTGAGATTAACAGCCACAAACAAAAGGCGTTCCAGGATCGATGGATGACGTCGTAACCATGACAACCAATGTTGTCCAGTGTGGTCAGCGGTAGATTACAGAGCGGGCAATCGAGCATAAAGATGATTTGAAAGAAATCAGCTGATTTGCCAGCAGTCTGAGCAAAGCTACAGTCATTACCGGGAGAATTGAGATGAACAGCCACAAAAAAAAGGCGCTCCAGGATCTATGGATGATGTTTGGGGGCCTGAAGGGCCACTGAGGGACTGCAATCATCATCATCAGTCCTCTGCTGACTGAGTAGGCTCTGTCGATCATACTACTGTGTTCTAGTACACTTCATACACTTGCATTCAAGATGTGTAGAAATACAGATTAACATGCATGCAGGTACAGGCTTGTACAATGATTACTGTTGATGTGTGTGTGTGTGGGGGGGGGGGGGGGGGCATGGTACTGAGACCATGGCTTGCATCAGTAGGATTGCCAGCTCTAAAATCAACACATATATAATAAACACACTGTTGCAACATTTCCCCACTAAGAATGCACTGGGACCAGCAGCCAGACTACTCAAGGAGCTACGGGAACAGTTTGAATGACAACGGGCAACTAAGTTCACTACCTTTCAAAATGTCATGAATCTCATTATAAACTACTACACTAAACTTGTAGACCTAAATTTAATCGCTGCCTTTTTAACACGCCTCAACATTGTCTCGGAAACAGTCTGAAAGAGAAATGCATCGGGAATACCGGGGACATCCCCGGTGGGCCGATGGCCCAAAATATAAACCCTCCGGCCCATCGCTATTATGTACCGGCCCACGCCCATCATCGCATCAGCCCTACAATGGTTAAGACAGCGGCACAAGCGTAATTTTCTCCAAGAGCTATACCTATGTAATCGCACTGACTGCTTTTATACTGCTACTCGCAATCGGTCTTCACACTCATGGTGACTATTTTTCGATTTTTTTTTAAGTGTCTTCTAATATGTGTTTTACAGACTTCGGAAGTCCAAAGTAAGAAAAGATCTCCACCTTATTAATAAACACCTCTAAATTGGTTCTTACACAGCCGAAGTGTTCTCAGCTGTGCGGATTGGTAGAGAATTTGGATTTGCATACATACACGCAACGCGGCACCCAGTTCTACGCATGCGCTCAACCCATGAGGCCCAGCTCTTCGTTGCCTCTTCCAAACTCTTGTTTTAGGTGTTATTAAATATCACTCACTCTAGCTTATATTATATTTTATTTATTTTGTGCCCTTTCCTTTTATTGTTTATTTATAGCACATTGAGTTGCATAAAAAAATAAAAAAATGAAAAAAGTTGCCTTTCCTTGCCTTGCGTCATTCTCTAGCAGACGAAGTTTTTGAGAGTGAGAGAGCATGTCGGCACCAAAACGAAAAGGTGGAGCTGAAAAGCTAAGAGATAAAAAGAAAAAATGTCTGGAGGAAGGTGCCTCAAAACATTTAAAAATATCAAATTTCTTTGGAAAACCACCGACTGGTGACAGTGAAAAGGTAAGATGTGGCGTTGACCTTGCCAAATGTGAGCTTTCTATTCGCAGATGAGGTAACGTTCCCTACAGCTAGCCTTGCATATATAGACCGTTATGATCTGGTAAAATAAGCAAGCTGGTGTTGTTGTCAACATCTAGATTATCTATTTTAACATGTTAGCCGTAGTCACTGGCTTACAATCGATG
Source organism: Anoplopoma fimbria (assembly GCF_027596085.1). Lineage (NCBI taxonomy): Eukaryota > Metazoa > Chordata > Actinopteri > Perciformes > Anoplopomatidae > Anoplopoma > Anoplopoma fimbria. The sequence goes on along the minus strand of NW_026553324.1, from coordinate 2,975 downwards.
AGCAAGCTATCCATGGTGGTAGTTGTAAATAGGGCAATCTTATCATTTCTATTAACCTGTGACAAATAAGTTAACCAGCTAGTTTGTTATGCTAAAATCTAAAATTATAAATAATGTTTATATGTTATCTAGATTGTTAATATGTTATGTAGAGGCGTTGACTTGGCCAAGTATAGCATGCATTTCACAACATATTATACAAAATGTTAATATGTTATCTAGATTGATGATTCAGCTGCTGGAAGCAGCAGCCAGGGGCATGAGAGCCAAGATAAGAGCCAGGGTACAACGTACACCGTAAGTAACACTTTAATATACTAAGTACAAAAATAGTGTATTTCAATTGAGCAGATGTATTAAGATAAAGTCAGATTAACGCGTTATTAACGACGCTGCAAACCCATTTTAACGACGTCAATGTTTTTCTCGCGAGATTAACGTTCCTTTTGGTCTCGCAAACTGTTTACATGCTGTTGCAACGACTGTTAACCTTAGAAAAACTACAGCACCACTCCGGATACAGCTAGACCGGAAGCAAAACAATAGGCATGCCGTTTGGGCTTTTTTTATGCGCAAATGAAGCGAGCTTCACTGTTGTTTGAAAATGTCAACAGGCTAGCCGCTTGTCTACTTTCTATTGGTAACCTAACTGTTAAGGTTCATTGTTTCTTAAATAAGAGGCCTGACTGCGATGTTCACAGCAAACTTGAAAAAAAGAAATTATTAAGCCATGGTTTGACTGCACTATAGGCTGAGTCTTTGTGAAATGTGCACTTTATAATTATATTTTGTAGCGCCCTGTTTGGCAATGTTGTTTTTCAATAAAATAAAACATTTGCATAAAGCAAGCCAATCCACTTTTCCATGTTGATAAGAGCATTACAATAATAGGGACATTCAAAAATTGCGATTAATTGTGTTTAAATATTTTAATAGTTTGACTCATTTCAAGTATATTTATCTAATACACATTGAGTGTACTAACCAATAGTGGAAAGTTAATTATAAAAAAGTATTCTTAGTACACTTAAATGTAATGTTCTTAAGTGTAGTTTGCTGATAGTGTTGTGTCAATGGTTTAACATACTAACATGATAAACCCTATTTACCACTCACGTAGGCTGAAGATGACAGTGACAGGGATATCAGCCAGGATGACAGAGAAAGTCAAGGCCAAGAGGATAGGGATAGCAGCCAGGATGACAGAGAAAGTCAAGGCCAAGAGGACAGGGATAGCAGCCATGATGACAGAGAAAGTCGAGGCCAAGATGACAGGGATGATCAAGGGCAAGAAGACACAGAAAGTGAAGGCAAAGATTTTGATTATTTCACCAGGCCGAAGTCAGACACATTTGACCACTTCTTCCGTTTTCACCCCCAGCAGAAGGCAGACAAGGCTGTAGTGCAGAGAGCTTTTTTTTTGTAAAGACGGCACAAACAGAAAATGGCTTTCATACAGTCAAGAAAAAGAAGCCCTCTTCTGTTCCCTTTGTCTCGCCTTTGCTAATCACACAGAAAGCAGCACGTTCATCACTGGCATGTCCAACCTCACACACATACACCAGAGAGTTGAAGAGCATGAGAAGAGCCACCTACACAGAGGTTGCGCTGAGGCATATTTTCTCAGATCTTCAAGAAGCACGATCCAGGACCTTCTCATGGGACCTCAGATGTCACTTCACAGAGAGCAAGTCCGCAGAAGGCGACAAGTGTTGGAGCGCATTATAGATGTAATAAAGCTCATCGGCAAAAGAGGTTTGAGCTACAGAGGCAGGCAGAAAGAGGCAGCATACACACTGGATGACGACACTATTGACCATGGTAACTTTTTGGAAATAACAGTTTTACTGGGAAAATATGATGTTTGTCTCAAGGAACACCTCACTCTCTGCATCGAAAAGAGCAAGCAGATTCACCAGTCTGGTTCAACAAAAGGTAGAGGTGCCCTTGTCACTCTCCTATCCAAAACGACCATCGACTACATCATCACCACCATTCAACGCCTCATGAAAAGTGCCATCGCTGCTGAAGTCCGGAAATCTGGAATGTACTCGGTCCAGATCGACACCACACAGGACATCACAGCCCAAGATCAGTGCTCTGTTGTCATACGGTATGTGACAGACACTGTTCATGAGCGACTAGTTGCTGTGACCAGATGTGAGGCTTCCACTGGGCAGTACTTTGCCCAACTTGTGAATGGCGTGCTGGTGGCCATGGATCTGGATGTGAAGCAGTGTATTGGGAATTCCACCGATGGGGCCTCCAATATGCAAGGCCAATATAAAGGCTTCTCTGCACTGCTCTCTGAAAAGTGCCCAACACAAATCCATGTGTGGTGCTATTCACACATATTAAATCTTGTGCTGACAGACACAACACAGTGTGTGCTGGCAAGTGGCTCTCTTTTTTCTCTTATGAACCACATCGCTGTCTTCTTCAGAGAGTCCTACCAGAGGATGAACATCTGGGAAAAGGAGAGCAAAGACCCAAGACGCAGACGTCTCACCTCTATAGGAGAAACGCGCTGGTGGTCCAAAGATGCTGCTCTGACGAAGGTGTTTGGCTCTTTTGGAAAGCCAGACGGGGCCCTGTATTTTGATTCACACCCTCTCAGCCATTCAAGATGGAGAGACCATCAATGCCACGGCGAGAGTAAATGCCCAGGGATACATCGGCCAGCTTCTAAAGTATGAAACTATACTAACAGCTCAGATCTTCCTGCGGATTTTCCAGGTCACTTCACCAGTTTCAAAATATCTTCAAACCAGTGGAATGGACATCCTGATCGGATGGTTGCGACTGCAGAAGCAGAGCTGAAAGAAATGACCAGAGATTTTCAGAGCATCAAGACAGCAGCCGACAAATTCATCCAGTGGGCCAACAATAAAATTGGGGAGGAGAGTGAGGAGACTGAGCTGGAGGTGGAGACCACTCTGCCACAGAAACGGGGAAGAAGGAAAAATCTATGCCTG
>NW_026553323.1:0-4970 GCF_027596085.1 Anoplopoma fimbria | reverse complement strand
CAGCGGTGGTGTGGCCCCCGAACCCTCTAGGGGGGTCCGGGGCATGCCCCCCGGCCGAAATTTTTTTGTACCCTTTACATTGGAATGCATGAATCTGGTGCACTTTGAGAGGAGAATATGCACTTAAATCCTATTCAAACAGTCCTGTGTATTACTGTAGATGGGATTATTGGTGTTGTAACTTTGCCTTTTGTGTCTTCATTTACAGATTTTTATATTTTTGTATAGTAATATTTAAACAAAAAATGCAAATATAATTTGCACAATTTATTTACAGATTTTTGCCTAATGCTTAAACACTAACTGTTTTTTACATAAGACACTTTGTTCAAAAATGAAATCTCCTGCAACAATGGGCAAAACACATCTTTTTAAATTATAAACCTAACTAAAATTTGAAAAGAACACAGACTCACACACATGAAAAATAAAAAATAAAGCTAATTGAATACCAATCAGTGTGAGCCTTAGCACTACAAATAGACCTCAGGTGAGCTCAGCTCCTTTGTGAGACAGTGAGAGTCAGGGGAAGAGGACAAGAGAGCGACAGGAGGATGAGGACAAAGAAGACAAACAGACGGAGAACTGTGAAGTTTTTGCTCATCCACAATGTGAAGGATATATTATGCCTGAGGAACGCTCCGTTCACTTGCATGGACATGGACTCATCTAGCTGCGTTGGCGCGTTGACGCGTTGAACCACCACACAATGATCAAGCGTCAGGTTTGGCGCGTACTCGCGTTATCCAACGCGAGTAAACGCGTTGGATAACGCGGATAACACCAACCGACCACACCAACCACACCAACCGACCACACCAACCACACCAACCGACCACACCAACCACACCAACCGACCACACCAACCACACCAACCGCATGGTGCCCCTTTCACATCGCCGCAAGATCGGAGCCGGTGATCCCAAAAAGAGCGACAACACGCACACACACATAGGCCTACACACACACACACACACACACACACACACACACACACACACACACACACACACACACACACACACACTAGAGGAAAACGGCACGGAGGTTGCGATTTATAGATACAATAAAATGATTGGGCTCAGAGGGTTTTTAACACTGGTGGTCATGAAGCGACACATTTTAGCAACTTACTTTCTCTCTCTCTCTTCTCTCTCTCTCTCTGTCTGTCTCTCTCTCTGTCTGTCTCTCTCTCTCTCTCTCTCTGTCTGTCTGTCTCTCTCTCTCTCTCTGTCTTCGATGTCTTCCGTCTGTCTCTTTCCTTCTTTCTTCGATCTTCCGCTTCACTGCTACTGCTAGAATGAATGTATTTTTCTTCTTTGATGTTGGTTACGTGACGATGTGCCGCGTGCTGCGCAATTGACGTTACGCGCTGTATATTTTCTAAAAGGAGCTACGTAAAAAAAAATAAAAAAAAATTAGGAGAAGGATTTTTATTGCAGCGGCGGAGAAAATTCAGCAATATATATATGTATATATATATGTATATATATATATATATATATGTATATATATATATATATATATATATATGTATATATAGATATATCTATATATATATATATCTATATATATATCTCCTCTCTGGTCCTCTCATATCTCCGACAAACGTCGGCGCTGTTTTCCATCAGGCTCTATCTTGATAACTCGACCTCATATTTTAAGTCTTAACTACATTCTCGCTTAAAACATCTTTAAACTAAACTCGTTACACAACAACAAAGCAGTATTTAGACAGTTATAACTGACAGTTGTGAGCCGTCTCCGCCACTGTTGTCTCTTGTTTGCTGGTGAAATGCATTCTGGAGAGACTTGGCTGTCCAAAGTCCACAGGTCTCCTCCGATGCATCCCCGATAGGATGGAGCAGGAACACTTCCGGGTACCTGTACCTATACAATACAACTTTATTTATCCCACTAGGGGCAATTTGTTTGAGCAGCTTGCATACAGACACAGTAACATACAAACAACAAACACACATACACAACTACGGAGCATTTAGTAGTCGAATTGCAGAGGGGATGAACGACTTGGAATGGCGGTTTGTTCTGCAAGCAGGTAAAGCGTAGCGACGCCCTGATGGCAATAGAGAGAATTCACTTTTAAGAGCATGACCAGAAGAAGCCAAAATACCTGCTGCTTTCTTAATGATTTGCCGATTGCAAAAAGAATTCAAGTCCCTTTTGTTTAACTCCGGTGATCTTAGAACAGATGTTGACAATACTGTTCAGGCTGTTTCTGTCTTTTACTGTGAGGCTGTGAAACCAGCAGATAAAAGAAAAGCTCAGGAGACTCTCAATAAAAGATTGATAAAAACGACAGAGGATGACAGGACTTACAGAAAAGGAATTTAGTTTGCGGAGAAGGTGAATTCTCTGTTGCCCTCGCTTCACAATAGCCTCAGTGTTTACATCAAACTTAAGGTGATCATCGAAAATAGTTCCCAGATATTTATAAGATGTTACTATTTCCACACTTTCCTTATGTATGATACACTCTTTGGCTGTATTCCTGTTCCGTCTAAAATCAATGATCAGTTCCTTGGTTTTAGAAACATTTAAGTCCAAGAAGTTATCATCACACCAAGAAATAAAATCAGTGAGAGCATTCCCGTGGTCTGATTCTGAGCCTTGGAGAAGGGACAATAACGCGGTAGTAGCTGCTGCCCTCCTGACTGCTCCTGCATCCGTCAGTATACATAATAAAGAGTAAGGGCGAAAGGACACACCCTTGTGGCGAGCCTGTGGACATCATTAGAGAATCGGAGAAACGGCCATTTACAGACACTCTCTGCACTCTGTCAGTCAAGAAGTCCAAAATCCATAACACAATCTGATGAGGTAAGGTACCTGTACCTGTACTTGTACCTGTACTTGTACCTGTACTTGTACCTGTACTTGTACCTGTACTTGTACCTGTACCTGTACTGTACTTGTACCTGTACTTGTACCTGTACCTGTACTTGTACCTGTACTGTACTTGTACTTGTACCTGTACTGTACTTGTACCTGTACTGTACCTGTACCTGTACTTGTCTGGATGAACTTGTGTATTGGAACAGAACCTGGGCCGCTAGATGACGTTTCACACGTTCAGGAGGACACAAGTACAGAGAAGTTCACTGACTGAGAACCGGCCCGTGTCGTGTAAGCAGACACACCTCTGCATCACATGCAGGTCTACACAAAGACAACATGATAGATGTCTGATGGTATTTACAACTTCAAACTGATACAAGTCAGAAGAGTGATGACAGTGCTACCTTCCCAAGAGGAGCCCCCCCATGAAGCGCGTAATGTCACTGCCAAAATAAAACTCCGACCCCCCTTCAAAATAAGAGTGTCTACTTTAGTAGCTGCGGGAATTTACTGTTACTCAATACATATAGCGCAACAACAAAATACTACTACTACATATATATATATACATATATGTATATATATATATGTATGTATATATATATACATATATGTATATATATATGTATGTATGTATGTATATATATGTATATATATACATGTATATATATACATGTATATATATACATATATATACATGTATATATATATATATACATGTATATATATATATGTATGTATATATATGTATATGCATGTATATGTATATATATATGTATGTATATATATATATATGTATGTATATATATGTATGTATGTATATATATATATGTATATATGTACATATATGTATATATATACATATATATATACATGTATGTATGTATCTATATATATATATGTATATGTATATATATGTATGTATATATGTATGTATGTATGTATGTATGTATATATGTATGTATGTATGTATATGTATATATATATATATATATACATATACACATATATACATATATACATATATATATACATATATATATGTATGTGTATATATATATATATATATATATATATATGTATGTATGTATCTATATATATACACAGTGCTGTGAAAAAGTATTTGCCCCCTTCCTGGTTTCTTATATTTTTGCATATTTGTCACATTTAAATGTTTCAGATCATCAAACAAATTTTAATATGAGACAAAGACAACCCGAGTAAATACAAAATGCAGTTTTAAATGAAGATTTCATTTATTAAGGGAGAAAAGCTATCCAAACCCACCTCCACCACCGGCTGCTCCACTCCCGGTGGTGAAGGAGAGGTACTGCAGGTCCTTCATTCACTCGCGGTGAAGGAGAGGTACTGCAGGTCCTTCATTCAGCCCCGGTGGTGAAGGAGAGGTACTGCAGGTCCTTCATTCACCCCCGGTGGTGAAGGAGAGGTACTGCAGGCCCTTCGTCCACCCCCGGTGGTGAAGGAGAGGTACTGCAGGTCCTTCATTCAATTCCCGGTGGTGAAGGAGAGGTACCGCAGGTCCTTCATTCACCCCCGGTGGTGAAGGAGAGGCATTTGCAGGTCCTTCATTCAGCCCCCGGTGGTGAAGGAGAGGTACTGCAGGTCCTTCATTCACCCCCGGTGGTGAAGGAGAGGTACTGCAGGTCCTTCATTCAGCCCGGTGGTGAAGGAGAGGTACTGCAGGTCCTTCATTCACCCCCGGTGGTGAAGGAGAGGGTACTGCAGGTCCTTCATTCCTGCTGCTGTCAGGCTGCACAACCAGCTCTGCTCCCAGCAGACCACATGACAACATGACAATAAAAACACTGTGCAATAATAGTTATAATAGTTTTTCTGTCTGTAAATATTATATTTCAGTTATTGTTGTTTTTCTACTGTTTCTTATTGCTTATTTATAATACTTGTTTTTTATTTAATTTTTTTATTTTTATCTTGTCTTTCTTCTACTATGTCTCTTGTGTGCACTTTACCCTCTGCTGCTGTGAGCCTGTACATTTCCCTCTGTGGGACTAATAAAGGATTATCTTATCTTATCTTATCTTATCTTATCTTATTTAGTACTAATGCCACTCAGTAGAAGTACTGTGTTA
>NW_026553322.1:10000-20000 GCF_027596085.1 Anoplopoma fimbria | reverse complement strand
GAAGACGTCAGCAGCAGGAGGCGGAAGTGCCGGGACGGAGCAGACTAGCCTGGTTAGCCTGATTAGCCTGACTAGCCTGCAGGCTAACGCGGTGTGACATGAGGCTTCTGACCTGAACAGTAGGTGTGTTTCCTCTCTGTGGCGTCCCTGACCCGCTACCAGCCTCCGCAGAGCTGTTAGCATGTAGCCTAGCCGCCGCAGAGCTGTTAGCATGTAGCCTAGCCGCCGCAGAGCTGTTAGCATGTAGCCTAGCCGCCGCAGAGCTGTTAGCATGCTGCCGCCGCAGAGCTGTTAGCATGTAGCCTAGCCGCCGCAGAGCTGTTAGCACGTAGCCTAGCCGCCGCAGAGCTGTTAGCATGTAGCCTAGCCGCCTTCCTGTCAGGCTGTTAGCTTGCTAGCCTGTTAGCTTGTTAGGCTGTCAGGCTGTTAGCTTGTTAGCCTGCTAGCTCAGAGTTTAGCAGCCAGGACATTGATCCGGATCGATAAGCAGCAGGTTGCAGCTGTGGATCTGATCACGTGACCTGCAGGTAACTCACACCTGGACGGACCAAGCTGCACAGAGCACGTGTGTTTATAGAAGTTATTAACAAGGTACTATGTGAAGGTACTACTGTGAAGGTACTACTATGAAGGTACTACTATGAAGGTACTACTGTGAAGGTACTACCTACTGTGAAGGTACTACTGTGAAGGTACTACTGTGAAGGTACTACCTACTGTGAAGGTACTACTGTGAAGGTACTACCTACTGTGAAGGTACTACTATGAAGGTACTACTGTGTAGTGTACAGTAAGTGTACATTGTGTAGTGTACACTAAGTGTACATTGTGTAGTGTATACTAAGCGTACATTGTGTAGTGTATACTAAGCGTACATTGTGTAGTGTACACTAAGCGTACATTGTGTAGTGTACACTAAGCGTATTGTGTAGTGTATACTAAGCGTACATTGTGTAGTGTATACTAAGCGTACATTGTGTAGTGTATACTAAGCGTACATTGTGTAGTGTATACTAAGCGTACATTGTGTAGTGTACACTAAGCGTACATTGTGTAGTGTATACTAAGCGTACATTGTGTAGTGTATACTAAGCGTACATTGTGTAGTGTACACTAAGCGTACATTGTGTAGTGTATACTAAGTGTACATTGTGTAGTGTATACTAAGTGTACATTGTGTAGTGTATACTAAGCGTACATTGTGTAGTGTATACTAAGCGTACATTGTGTAGTGTATACTAAGCGTACATTGTGTAGTGTATACTAAGCGTACATTGTGTAGTGTATACTAAGCGTACATTGTGTAGTGTATACTAAGTGTACATTGTGTAGTGTATACTAAGTGTACATTGTGTAGTGTATACTAAGTGTACATTGTGTAGTATAAGTGTACATTGTGTGTACACTAAGTGTATAGTGTACTAAGTGTACATTGTGTAGTGTATACTAAGTGTACATTGTGTAGTGTATACTAAGTGTACATTGTGTAGTGTATACTAAGTGTACATTGTGTAGTGTATACTAAGTGTACATTGTGTAGTGTATACTAAGTGTACATTGTGTAGTGTACACTAAGTGTACATTGTGTAGTGTACACTAAGCGTACATTGTGTAGTGTATACTAAGTGTACATTGTGTAGTGTATACTAAGTGTACAGCGTGCAGCGTATACTAAGTGTACATCAGTAGTACATTGAAGTGCTCTGTATTTGTGGTGACCCTTTAAACCTTCAGTAAAGTGTTGTTGCTAAGCCCCGCCCCCTGTGTGCAGGTGTGTGACCTGTGTTGACCTCAGCGGGCGTTGCCGTGGGCGATGGCTCTGATTGAAGGGGTAGGAGACGAGGTGACACTGCTGTTCGGCTCGCTGCTGCTGCTCCTGGTGCTGCTGCTCGCCTGGATCTCCACCCGCACCTCTGAGCCCCCAGAACACCTGTTCACCTCCACCACAGGCCCCGCCCCCTCACTGGGGACCAGCCCCGCCCATCAGGACACCCCCACTCCTCCACCAACACCGCTTCCTCTTCATCCTCCTCGCCCTCCAGTTCTGTGAGTGACAGCTCTCTGACAGAAGCTCTTCCCAACAACACCTCCACCCAGGAGGAGAAGGGGGAGGGGGCAGGGAGGCAGGAGAGGGGGGAGGCGGGAGGAGGAGATGGTATCAGGAACAGAGGAGGTGGAGAAGGAGGAGGAGGAGGAGAAGAAGAAGAAGAAGAGTCTTCGTCCTCTCAGAGGAGCATGGTGGTCAGACTGAAGTTTCTGAACGACACAGAGAGAACCGCTCAGGTCAAACCACAGGACACCATTGGATACATCAAAAGGTAACAAAGTACTGCATCATTACAGTATCACTACTACACCACCACTGTATCACCACTGTATCACTACTGCATCACTACATCACCACTGTATCACTACTGCATCACTACATCACCACTGTATCACTACTGCCTCACTACATCACCACTGTATCACTACTGCATCACTACATCACCACTGTATCACTACACTATCACTGTATCACTACTGCATCACTACATCACCACTGTATCACTACTGCCTCACTACATCACCACTGTATCACTACTGCATCACCACTGCATCACTACATCACCACTGTATCACTACTGCATCACCACTGCATCACTGTATCACTACTGCCTCACTACATCACCACTGTATCACTACATCACTACATCATCACTGTATCACTACTGCCTCACTACATCACCACTGTATCACTACTGCATCACCACTGCATCACTACATCACCACTGTATCACTGCTGCATCACTACATCACCACTGTATCACTACACCACCACTGTATCACTACTGCCTCACTACATCACCACTGTACCACTACTGCCTCACTACATCACCACTGTATCACTACACCACCACTGTATCACTACTGCATCACGACATCACCACTGTATCACTACTGCCTCACTACATCACCACTGTATCACTACTCTCTCACTACATCACCACTGTATCACTACACCACTACTGCACCACCACTGCATCACCCCTGTATCACTACTGTATCACTGCATCACTAGTACATCACTGCATCACTAGTACATCACTGCATCACTAGTACATCACCACTGCATCACCACTGTATCACTAGTACATCACCACTGTATCACTACTGCATCACTACTGTATCACTAGTAAATCACTACTGTAGGGGAGTGTTGCTGCTGGTTTTGACCCTTTGACCTCTGCCCTTTCAGGACCTACTTTGCGGGTCAGGAGCAGCAGGTCCGGTTGATCTATCAGGGTCAGCTGCTGCAGGACGACGCTCAGACTCTGGCCTCTCTGAACCTGGTTCATAACTGCGTCCTGCACTGTCACATCTCTCAGCACGCCGGACGGGGGGTGGCGGGGGGGCCGCGGCCCGCCGACCAGGTGCAGGTGGCTCTGAACGTGGGCAGCCTGATGGTCCCCCTGCTGGTCCTCATGCTGTCGGTGCTGTGGTATTGTCAGATCCAGTACAGGCAGTTCTTCACCGCCCCAGCCACCGCCTCGCTGGTCGGCGTCACCATCTTCCTCAGCCTAGTGGCCTTCGGAGTTTACCGCCGCTAGCTGCTCTCTGATTGGCTGCTGCCTCTGGCTGTGTGGTGATGTCAGCAGCGGGGGCGTAGCTCTCTCTGTGACCTCAGAGCCAGCTGAGACGTGACAAAGACTCTGATAGTTAATTTTTTGTTTTGTTTTTCTGTTGCCATGGAGACGCTGAGTGTTATGAGGACTTTAATTTTAATTTGTTTGTTTTTTAGATCACGTTTCTCTGTAGGTTTCTCATCATCGTGCCTCTTTTACTTTCTGGATAGTCTGGTTCCTTCTGGTCCTGAAGGTGTCAGACCAGCACCAGACTGTAGCCCAGACCAGCACCAGACTGTAGACCGGACCCGTCTGTCTGCTGGATGGAAAGTCTTTTGTGTCAATTACAGCTTTTGAAGAGAAAGAAATTCTATTAAATCATTTATTTATCTTGTTGTGGTTCTTTGTGTCTCTGTAAATAATTATTTATGTCTGTTTACTCTTTAAAGATGTTCACACCCCACCCAGTCTCTGAGGGTGGTGGGAGGTCCCTCGGTCAAGTAGCCCTTAATGCCCTCTTTATGTAAGTCTGAATTTGTGCCTGAGGAAATTACCCACAACTCATAGTGTCGGGACTTAAAACCCAGAGAGATCTGACAGATCTGAGACATGGAGGAGAATCATCTGAGATGTGAACCAATCAGCAGCTCCGCTCTGCTCCACTCAATCAGGTAACAAATGTCTCCACGTGGGCTCAGAGACACGGAGACAACCAAGGAGGATGACAGAAGACACAGAGGTTGAACATCTGGATTCAGACTGAGACGTGTGAAGCCAACACGTTGGTTCATGTTCACTAAAAACTCATAATCCGCATCAAAGCATCAACTTTTAATCATCACATCTGAAGCAGTGTCCAGGTGTCTTCTGAGTCAGCCGTTTCCTCTTCAGGTGATCAACACTGCAACACAAAGATGCAACATGATCTTCATGATGGACGTAAATCCACAAGGACTAAAAAACTAAAACCGATAATTTTACCAAAACAACCATGACCATAATGACATGAATTCAAAAAGAATTCTTCATAATATTTGTATAAACATATTGCAGCTGTAACAGTTTATGTATTCGGGCCGAACCGCCACGGTACGACGGTTCTCAGTAAGTTGGTACACAATAAGGCGGTTCACGGTAAAGCGGTTCACAATAAGGCGGTTCTCGGTAAAGCGGTTCACAATAAGGCGGTTCTCGGTAAAGCGGTTCACAGTAAGGCGGTTCTCGGTAAAGCGGTTCACAGTAAGGCGGTTCACAATAAGGCGGTTCTCGGTAAAGCGGTTCACAATAAGGCGGTTCTCGGTAAAGCGGTTCACAGTAAGGCGGTTCACGGTAAGGTGGTTCTCGGTAAAGCGGTTCACAATAAGGCGGTTCTCGGTAAAGCGGTTCACAATAAGGCGGTTCTCGGTAAAGCGGTTCACAATAAGGCGGTTCACGGTAAAGCGGTTCACAATAAGGCGGTTCTCGGTAAGGCGGTTCACGGTAAGGCGGTTCTCGGTGAAGCGGTTCACAATAAGGCGGTTCTCGGTAAGGCGGTTCACGGTAAGGCGGTTCTCGGTGAAGCGGTTCACAATAAGGCGGTTCTCGGTAAGGCGGTTCACGGTAAGGCGGTTCTCGGTGAAGCGGTTCACAATAAGGCGGTTCTCGGTAAGGCGGTTCACAATAAGGCGGTTCTCGGTAAGGCGGTTCACGGTAAGGCGGTTCTCGGTAAAGCGGTTCACAATAAGACGGTTCACAGTAAGGCGAGCCACAATAAGGCAGTTCTCGGTAAAGCGGTTCACAGTAAGGCGAGCCACAATAAGGCGGTTCACAGTAAGGCGAGCCACAGTATGGCGGTACTCGGTACCGTGGTTCTACACGTAATGCACAAGCGTGTGAACAGGTAATTAAACTACTGAGATACAATAAAAATAATCAAACATTCACACATTCATTAGAATCTGAATGTGCATGTGGACAGTTAGCGTTCAGTGCCATGTGACTTCCTATGTAAGGGCAGGTGTGGGCGGAGCTACAGTGATGTCACTACCTGTAGCTGAGCCGACAGGTGTTCAGGCAGCTCAACTCCTGCAGCTTCCAGCAGGATGATGCTTTCTGCCAGAGGGAAGCTGGATGAAGATGGAGACTCTTCATCATCACCAGCATGGTGAGTGACCTGCTGCAGACTGCACACACACACACACACACACACACACACACACACACACACACACACACACACACACACACACACACACACACACACCTCTGTACTGAGGCAGCTTAATAAATAAACATGATCACAAATTTTTGAGCAAGATGTAAACGGTCTCCAAGGAAACTGTATTCGCTGAATTTTACCGACGAAATGTTTTCCTTGACTAAAGAATCATTCAGGTGATTCCGTGCCAAACCCTTAAAAACTTCAGCTCCAGGTGTTTAACGTAGACGGTGTTCAGCAGGTCTCAGGTGGGCTCACCTGTCACTGACCGAGTCCAGCAGGTACTCCGTGTACAGGTGTCTCCAGTCGCGAACGACCAACAGCAGGGCGTCTTTGAAGGGTCGGAGGTCCACCTGCAGCCAGCTGTGCAGAACGATGACGTCATCCAGGTGAGTCACCTCTCTACTTAAGTTGTGGAGTGACTCGAGCTGAAACAGAAACACATCTGGACCACCTGCAGGTCACTGACCACCTCTATGTTTCTGCTCTGATGACACAGGTGTGTCTCACCTCTCTCTGGAAGTCCTTCAGGGTGGGCGGGGTCTCCTCTGCCTCCAGCTCCTCAGGTGCCAGCTGTCTGCTGTAGGTGAGGAACTCCTGCATCACCCCACTCCTGTCGCTCTGCCACAGGTACGAGTATCTTTCCAGCCCCGCTGCCAGACGCTCCGCCTCCTCCCTCACCTGCAGCAGGCGATGCATCACTTCCTGTTCCAATGCAGAGAGATCCGGACTCTGCTGCAGGGACTCCTGACAGACAGACCGACGGGCGTTATTTGTCAGAAACAGACGCCTGCACAGGACTGAATGTGTGATGTCAGAGTGATGTCAGACTTACCTGGTAGTTGCCGTGGCGACTCACAGAGATCCTTTGTGGCAGACTGGCTGCAGTGTAAACGTCAGAGATGATCGTCTGCAGGAGGTCAGAGAGGCCGCCGCCCACTGACGGCTCAAACACACTTCCTGTTTCCTGCAGCTGCAGACAGACAGCCAGAAACACACTGCAGCTCTGCACACACACACACACACACACACACACACACACACACACACACACACACACACACACACACACACACACACACACACACACACACACACACACTTAAAATACAACATCACTATAACAGCTCTTGTTCACTTTGCTCTCAAAGGACTCACTAACACTGATGCTGTTGTTCACAGATAAAGACTTGAGACTTTAGGACTTGAGGATCCATTCATTAGCTGTTGATCGAGGCAGTAGTCACTTGAAGTATTTTGTAGTATACTTGTTGTTTTATGTATAATACTTGTAGTATTGATAAAGACTTCTGCTTCCCTCAACACAAATGTTTGATTTTTATCAAATCTCCTGGATCAACATCAAAAGCTCTGCTCATGCCGACACAGGTGTTTCCAGGTGTGTGTACCTGTGGGTTCATGTTGTCAAACAGGAAGTGCAGGGATCTGAACACCAGCTGGAACAGTCCGTCCTGGACTTTGTCATCGATGTGGTCCAGATACCTGATCCAGGACTCAGAGGAGTCTTCAGCGGCGTACAGACTCCTGTTCACCTGAGAACACAGCAGCAGAGTCACATCAGCACCTGTCTCTCCTCCTCCTCCTCCTCCTCCTCCTCCTCCTCCTCCGGTACCTACCTGTGTTAACCTGAGCAGCTCCTGTCCCTCCTCTCTGAGGCGTCTATAGCTCTCCTCGGTATCCCCGCCCTCGAGCAGTGAGTTACCTGAGCGCTGCAGCA
Organism: Anoplopoma fimbria; assembly: GCF_027596085.1. Classification (NCBI taxonomy): domain Eukaryota; kingdom Metazoa; phylum Chordata; class Actinopteri; order Perciformes; family Anoplopomatidae; genus Anoplopoma; species Anoplopoma fimbria. The sequence goes on along the minus strand of NW_026553322.1, from coordinate 12,460 downwards.
GCTGAAGCTCCGCCCAGCCCTGCAGGTGAAGAATCTCAGTGATAAAAACGACAGCGACAATCAGACTTGATCCTCCACGTGCACAGGAAGTGTGACCCCTGTGACAGTCTGTGGAACGGAGGAGCAGCGCATGTAGATCCAAGGTTAAGGTTAGCCCCATGCGTTAAGGTTAGCGCCACGCGTTAAGGTTAGCCCCACGCGTTAAGGTTAGTGCTACGCGTTAAGTTTAGCCCCACGCGTTAAGGTTAGCCCCACACGTTAAGGTTAGCCCCACACGTTAAGGTTAGCGCCACGCGTTAAGGTTAGTGCTACGCGTTAAGGTTAGCCCCACGCGTTAAGGTTAGTGCTACGCGTTAAGGTTAGCCCCACGCGTTAAGGTTAGTGCTACAGGTTAAGGTTAGTGCTACGCGTTAAGGTTAGTGCTACGCGTTAAGGTTAGCGCCACGCGTTAAGGTTAGTGCTACGCGTTAAGGTTAGCCCCACGCGTTAAGGTTAGTGCTACGCGTTAAGGTTAGTGCTACGCGTTAAGGTTAGCGCCACGCGTTAAGGTTAGCGCCACGCGTTAAGGTTAGCGCTACGTGTTAAGGTTAGCGCTACGCGTTAAGGTTAGCGCCACGCGTTAAGGTTAGCCCCACGCGTTAAGGTTAGCCCCACGCGTTAAGGTTAGTGCTACACGTTAAGGTTAGCCCCACGCGTTAAGGTTAGCCCCACGCGTTAAGGTTAGCCCCACGCATTAAGGTTAGTGCTATGCGTTAAGGTTAGTGCTATGCGTTAAGGTTAGCCCCACGCGTTAAGGTTAGTGCTACGCGTTAAGGTTAGCCCCACGCGTTAAGGTTAGCCCCACGCGTTAAGGTTAGCCCCACGCGTTAAGGTTAGCCCCACGCGTTAAGGTTAGTGCTACGCGTTAAGGTTAGCCCCACGCGTTAAGGTTAGCCCCACGCGTTAAGGTTAGCCCCACGCGTTAAGGTTAGTGCTACGCGTTAAGGTTAGTGCTATGCGTTAAGGTTAGCCCCACGCGTTAAGGTTAGTGCTACGCGTTAAGGTTAGCGCCACGCGTTAAGGTTAGCGCCACGCGTTAAGGTTAGCGCCACGCGTTAAGGTTAGCCCCACGCGTTAAGGTTAGCCCCACGCGTTAAGGTTAGCCCCACGCGCTAAGGTTAGCCCCACGCGTTAAGGTTAGCGCCACGCGTTAAGGTTAGCCCCACGCGTTAAGGTTAGAGACACGTGCTCAGGTTAGCCTCACGTGTTAAGGTTAGAGACACGTGCTCAGGTTAGCCTCACGTGTTAAGGTTAGAGACACGTGCTCAGGTTAGCCTCACGTGTTAAGATTAGCCTCACACGTTAAGGTTAGCGACATGTTCTCAGGTTAGCGCTGCAGCTTAGCGTTGTGTGCACACTGACCTGTATGATGTGTGTCATGGCGGCCATGTTGGCTCTGGCCTGGCTCACTGTGGAGTGGAAGAGCAACACTTTCTCTCTCATCTGCTCCACCAGCTGCTGCACACCTGAACACAGCGGTAAAGGTGTAACACTGCATTATAACCAGTACCTGTGTGTACACTGTAGCTGTCATGTTGTGTTTCTTATTCTGTGGTCCCCACTGTTCCTGTGTGGGGGCTGGAGGAAAAGGATAGTTTCTGCTTCATGTCATGTGTCATGTGACGGGTCACCTTCACTGCTCCAGGTGTATCTCTGCAGTTCTGATAGATTCTGGTTCAGGTCCTGCAGTTGATCCTTGATTAGAGGAAGCTCCACCGGCAGGACGTCACTCAGCACCTGAAAGAGGACCACAATCTGTCACCTGACCTTCATCTTCATCTTCACCTGGAGGTAACTCGGAGACAGTGTACCTGCTCGTAACAGGACACCATGTGACTCAGGCTCAGGTAGCTCTCTGTGATGTCATCTCTGCAGGTGAAGAGTCGAGCAGCGTGGGGGCGGAGCTCCACATCTGTCTCCATGCTCACATGCCTGAGCTCCCTCAGCGCCACCTGCAGCTGCACTCACACACACACACACACACACACACACACACAGACACAGACACAGACACAGACACACACTCACACACGCACACGCACACGCACACACACACACACACACACACACACAGACACACACTCACTCACACACACACACACACACACACACACACACACACACACACACACACAGAGTCAGAACAGGTGTGGAGTCGTTGTAACTTGATGAGTTGTAGTGATCTGCGTAGACACCAGTTAAACCAGGTGGAGTGTCTCAGCCAATCACACGGCCTCATGGTTGGTTTGTCTTCTGACTGACCTTGCGGCTGCAGTTAACTCCCAGCATGCCTTGCTGGTTGATCTGTATCAGAGGTTGCTCCAAGATGAATCCACAGTCAGAGTCCAGCTGAGAACACCAACCTGTCCTCACCTGGTCTCTGAAGTCCTGCAAGAGGTCCACAATCTGCTGGAACCTCTG
>NW_026553322.1:0-7500 GCF_027596085.1 Anoplopoma fimbria | reverse complement strand
ACCAGTCGCACCTCCTCCATCACAGCAGCCATGTTGTCCCCCAGCTGCCAATCACAGACAGAGTGATGATGTCACACAGAGTGATGATGTCACTGCACACACCAGCACCAGTCCATGAAGATGAGGTACCTGCTGGTACTCCATCCGCTCCAGCTCCTCCAGCTTCTCCTGCACAGGGTTAAGGTTCAGGGTCACGTCCTGGGCCTCCTCCAGACCTGAGGGGGCGACAGAGAGGTCTCAGAGGACAGCTGGGTTCAGGAGACAGGGGGTGTCATGACTGATGGAGAACATCTGTGCACCTTCCTGGACGTCTGTGTAGATGTGTGTCAGCGTGGACCAGTAGACGCTCTCCGCCCTCTGAACGATGGACGCCACCCGCTGAGCTCGGTCGCTCCTCAGCTGAACACACAACTCATCAGAGGTTATCATGGAGGATGTGACATGTTGATAGCACTATGATAGTAGATATGACATCATGTGAACATTAACCATCACCTGCTGCTGGATGAAGTGCAGGTTCTTCAGTCTGATCCCCCAGAAGTTAAACTCCTCAGAGGGCAGCGGATCCAGACCGTCCAGAACCGGCTGAGACGAATCCTGCTGCAGGAACTCTGACACAAGCTCCGCCCACTCCATGATCGTCGATTCACAGGCGTGGAGCAGCTTCATGTCTGACAACTTCCTGTTAGAGGAGAGAAGAAGAAGAGAAGAAGCAGCTTCACCGTTAGAGGAGAGAAGAAGAAGAGAAGAAGGAGCTTCACCGTTAGAGGAGAGAAGAAGAAGAGAAGAAGGAGCTTCACCATTAGAGGAGAGAAGAAGAAGAGAAGAAGAAGCTTCACCATTAGAGGAGAGAAGAAGAAGAGAAGAAGAAGCTTCACTGTTAGAGGAGAGAAGAAGAAGGAGCTTCACCGTTAGAGGAGAGAATGAACCAACAGATGGACATAAGTCTGTCTTACCGCCCTTCGGTGTTGTCATGGACTGCGTTGCCATGGAGATGGTCGTCATGGAGAGCGTCGGGATGAGCCAGAAAGGTGCGTCCCTCTATCTGAGCCTTCATCACCAGCGCCTCGTTCCTCTGCCGCTCCATGAACCTCAGAGCCTCCTCGGCCAGGCCCACCGCCCAGCTTCTGCTCGTCTCTGGGTTGCTAAGCAACGGGCAGGTCACCTGAGAGCAGAGAGGACACACCTTTAACTTTCACAAAGAACAGGGTGTTTGGGCCGGGTTAACCTGAGCCTCCAGTTAGCCTTAATGCTAGCTACCTCCTCAGAGACAGCGATGATGAAGCTCTTGGCGTCTGCTCCATGAACCTCTTGGATGATTGACGTCTTCTTCACGTTGTCTTTGGTGACGGCCTCGCGGGACGTTCTGGAGACGCAGATGACTTTAGTCTGGACGTGTTGAGGGAAGTCCAGGCCCACGGAGAGTCCGTGCTCTGCGTTCTGACTGATGAAGAGGTTGGTGTAGTCCGGAGAGTGGAAGAAGCTGTTGAAGACGACCTGGTTGTCCTCCTCCAGAACAAACTCCCTCCATCGCTCCTCCTCCAACCCAAAGCTGCTGACAGCAAAGCTCCTCACGGGGTCCATCCGCTCATCCATCACACCTCCTCTATGTCACTCTCCTCTATGTCACTCTTCTTCTTCTCTATGTCACTCTCCTCTATGTCACTCTTCTTCTCCTCTATGTCACTCTCCTCCTCTATGTCACTCTTCTTCTCTATGTCACTCTCCTCTATGTCACTCTCCTCCTATGTCACTCTTCTTCTCCTCTATGTCACTCTTCTTCTCCTCTATGTCACTCTCCTCCTCTATGTCACTCTTCTTCTCTATGTCACTCTCCTCTATGTCACTCTCCTCCTCTATGTCACTCTTCTTCTCCTCTATGTCACTCTCCTCCTCTATGTCACTCTTCTCCTCCTCTATGTCACTCTCCTCCTCTATGTCACTCTTCTCCTCTATGTCACTCTCCTCTATGTCACTCTTCTATGTCACTCTTCTCTCTATGTCACTCTTCTTCTCCTCTTTGTCACTCTCCTCTATGTCACTCTTCTCCTCTATGTCACTCTTCTCCTCTATGTCACTCTTCTCCTCTATGTCACTCTCCTCTATGTCACTCTTCTCCTCTATGTCACTCTTCTTCTCCTCTATGTCACTCTCCTCCTCTATGTCACTCTTCTCCTCTATGTCACTCTTCTCCTCTATGTCACTCTTCTTCTCCTCTTTGTCACTCTCCTCTATGTCACTCTTCTCCTCTATGTCACTCTTCTTCTCCTCTTTTGAAGCAGTTAAACCAAAGTGACGTCATATATCGACCGTTGGTTTCTGAATAACGGTCAGTGATGCCTTCACTGCGTTTTCTCCACGTCGTAAAACTGAAACGTTGAGAGTTTCAGTTTCTATCTTCATACTGTAGCCGCTCGCTGTTCAGACAGGGAGGACCTGTCATCTGGTTCTGAACCAGTCAGTTTAGTCCTCTATGTCAGTGGTTCTGAACCAGTCAGTTTAGTCCTCTATGTCAGTGGTTCTGAACCAGTCAGTTTAGTCCTCTATGTCAGTGGTTCTCAGATGGGGGTACGTGAGATTAAAAAAATAAATAATAATTAGCATCCATTCAAAAATCAAATCAATTAATTAAATATAAGAGTAAGTTCATAAACTGCATTTTATATTCAGGAGGCTATTCAATTTCATTATCCTAAAAACCTCAAACAATGGCGTCGTGGCTGAAGCTGAAAACACGGAGGGACACTGAAGGCGACACCAGAGCCGGTGTGACGTCAAACATGGCCCGCCCTACCCTGCCTCTGATTGGCTACTACTTGTTGCCTTCGTTGGTTGGATTGGTTAGGGTCGTATCAGCGTGAGCCAATCAGAGGCAGAGGAGGGCGGGGCCTCACACTGACGCTCTGAGCTCTGTGATTGGTTGCTGGGTCGTATAAAGACAACATGGCGCGAGTTACGACTGCAGCGAGGAGCAGCAGGAGACCAGGAGGAGACCAGGACCAGGAGGAGACCAGGACCAGGAGGAGACCAGGAGGAGCAGGACCAGCAGAGCAGCGTCATGTCTGTGCGGAGGACCACACCGGGACCAGAGACAACGGTAGTAGCATGTTAGCAGCTAACGCTAGCGCACTGTAATGTAGCATGTTAGCAGCTAACGCTAGCGCACTGTAATGTAGCATGTTAGCAGCTAACGCTAGCGCACTGTAATGTAGCATGTTAGCAGCTAACGCTAGCACACTGTAATGTAGCATGTTAGCAGCTAACGCCTGTATGGGGGAGGGGGTGTCACCTGGGGGAGGGGGTGTCTATGTCCTGTATGGGGGAGGGGGTGTCTATGTCCTGTATGGGGGAGGGGGGGAGGGGGTGTCTATGTCCTGTATGGGGAGGGGGGTGTCTATTTTCTGTATGGGGTCTATGTCCTGTATGGGGAGGGGGGAGGGGTCTATGTCCTGGAAATGATGAAACAAAAGGCCGATTGAAGCCCCCCCCAGCAGTGTGTTCACAGAGGGGGGGGTCGTGACAAAACCTACCTGAAGCGTTTCCTGATCCAGGTTCTGGTCTGGAGGGTTCTACCTGTTCTGGAGGGTTCTACCTGTCTTTAGGTTTCACCTGTTGATTTCTTCTGCTCTCTGATTGGCTCTAACAGAACGACCTCCGTGACCCCGTGGAGCGCTGGTGTCCTCAAGCTCAGACCTGCAACGTGGCGGTGAGTGACATCACATCTTTAACCAGCCAATCGGCTGAGGGGGCGGGGCTTAGGTCTGCTGGGAGATGATGTGAACAAAAGGCCGAATTGTAGCGCCCCCCTCAGGCAGAGTGTTCTCAGAGCGGGGCGCCGTGACAAAGATCGACCGAAGCGTTCGTCTGATCCCAGCGGGTCACCTGACTCAGAGGTCACCTGACTCAGCGCTTGGCGTAGTGGAGATGAGTGAATAAGAGCAGACTCGTGTAAATTGAAGCCTGTTTAATGCAGTCTGTGAGTGAACCTCCTGAAACGTTCCGTTTGTGTTCACTGACACCAGCAGCTTCTTTAAACTTTTTTCACCCGTTTAGATCTGGAAGCAGCTGCTGCGCCCCCTGCTGGACTCCAGAGTGCTGCACCCAGAGCGCCCCACCTCTCTTCCAAACAGAACTACCATTGACAGCAGTATTAACGTGTTGCGTTATCCAGCTAACGCTAGCAGCGTATACTGTAATGGAGAATGCTAGCAGCGGAAGCCAACTCCAGGCTCCGCCTCTGATGGATCCGTGAACGGTAAGATGTGATTCACCAGACGGACAGAGGCTGAACATGGCGTCTGTGTGGCGGGAAGGTTGTGTCAAGATGGCGACCTGAATGTCTCTGATGTTAACGAGCTGCCTGGTTTAAGAGAAGAATCCCTGATCTTTACTCTAGTGAGAGTAGTAGTAGTAGTAGTACTACACTGGAGGTACTTTGCTAAAAGTCAAGTGAATGTAGTAATGCACTGTAAAAACATTCTGTCTATGTCCTGGAAGGGGGTGTCTATGTCCTGTATGGGGGAGGGGGGTGTCTATGTCCTGGAAATGATGAAACAAAAGGCCGATTGAAGCCCCCCCCAGCAGTGTGTTCACAGAGGGGGGGGTCGTGACAAAACCTACCTGAAGCGTTTCCTGATCCAGGTTCTGGTCTGGAGGGTTCTACCTGGTCTGGAGGGTTCTACCTGTCTTTGGGTTTCACCTGTTGATTTCTTCTGCTCTCTGATTGGCTCTAACAGAACGACCTCCGTGACCCCGTGGAGCGCTGGTGTCCTCAAGCTCAGACCTGCAACGTGGCGGTGAGTGACATCACATCTTTAACCAGCCAATCGGCTGAGGGGGCGGGGCTTAGGTCTGCTGGGAGATGATGTGAACAAAAGGCCGAATTGTAGCGCCCCCCTCAGGCAGAGTGTTCTCAGAGCGGGGCGCCGTGACAAAGATCGACCGAAGCGTTCGTCTGATCCCAGCGGGTCACCTGACTCAGAGGTCACCTGACTCAGCGCTTGGCGTAGTGGAGATGAGTGAATAAGAGCAGACTCGTGTAAATTGAAGCCTGTTTAATGCAGTCTGTGAGTGAACCTCCTGAAACGTTCCGTTTGTGTTCACTGACACCAGCAGCTTCTTTAAACTTTTTTCACCCGTTTAGATCTGAAGCAGCTGCTGCGCCCCCTGCTGGACTCCAGAGTGCTGCACCCAGAGCGCCCCACCTCTCTTCCAAACAGAACTCTGTAAAGAAAATCCACGTTTTTAGTTTGAATCGTTTCATAATTGACTCTTTGGATTTAAAGTGTAAATAAAAATACAAAGCTGACTGTTTGTTCTTCTTCCTTCAATGAAATTAGTTTTAATAAAAATGAAATGGTTGAAGTGTAACTTTAGTCTGATCAGCTGAACTGACCGTCCATGAGGTTCAGTACTTCTGTTGTTCCTGAGCGTGCTAGTTTACCTTCTACTGACAGTACTCAGAGTCCTGCATTAAAAATGTTAAGTAGTAAATGGTTGGTCTGAAAGGATAAATGTCTGTTTTAGGTTTAACAGAAGATTCTCTGCTTATTTAGATCTTTATAAAGGTGTGTTCATTATTTAGATGTTCATAAAGGTGTGTTCATTATTTAGATGTTCATAAAGGTGTGTTCATTATTTAGATGTTCATAAAGGTGTGTTCATTATTTAGATGTTCATTATTTAATTGTTTATAAAGGTGTGTTCATTATTTAATTGTTCATAAAGGTGTGTTCATTATTTAATTGTTCATTATGTAATTGTTTATAAAGGTGTGTTCATTATTTAATTGTTTATAAAGGTGTGTTCATTATGTAATTGTTCATTATGTAATTGTTTATAAAGGTGTGTAATTGTTTATAAAGGTGTGTTCATTATTTAATTGTTCATAAAGGTGTGTTCATTATTTAATTGTTCATAAAGGTGTGTTCATTATTTAATTGTTTATAAAGGTGTGTTCATTATGTAATTGTTTATAAAGGTGTGTTCATTATGTAATTGTTCATTATGTAATTGTTTATAAAGGTGTGTTCATTATGTAATTGTTTATAAAGGTGTGTTCATTATGTAATTGTTTATAAAGGTGTGTTCATTATGTAATTGTTCATTATGTAATTGTTTATAAAGGTGTGTTCATTATGTAATTGTTTATAAAGGTGTGTTCATTATGTAATTGTTTATAAAGGTGTGTTCATTATGTAATTGTTTATAAAGGTGTGTTCATTAACATATTTATTAACCCTTTAAGGAGCTGACCGGATGTTGTAACATTAGTTTATTCTCATTATTATTTATTTCCTTTGGAGGTTGAACTTTTCCCCGGAAGTCGCTGCTGGAGAGGAAGAGGAGAAGAAGAGGAGAGGAGTCGACGTCACGGCTGGCGGCTCCTCACGGACTGTTATCGGGACGGACCGGGACGGACCGGGATGGACACCGACGAGGCCTCTCCGGTAAACACACCGTTAGTCCGCGTTAGAGCGAAGCTACCGGCGAGCTGTGACTGCGTTCAGACCCGGGACCGGAACCAGCACCGGACCCGGGACCGGAACCAGCACCGGACCCGGGACCGGAACCAGCACCGGGACCGGAACCAGCACCGGACCCGGGACCGGACCCGGTGACACATGGATCATAACGGGCTGTCGGAACTACCGACAGAACCAGAACAGAAACAGAACAGAACCAGAACAGAAACAGAACAGAACCAGAACCAGAACAGAAACAGAAACAGAACAGAACAGAACCAGAAACAGAACCAGAACAGAACAGAAACAGAAACAGAACAGAACAGAACCAGAAACAGAACCAGAACAGAACAGAACCAGAACATAACCAGAACATAACCAGAACCTGATGAACAGCTGACATGTGTCGTCATCCTGATCACGTGTTCTCACGGAGTCAGGTTTATGAATGGAGTGAAAGTACTACTACTACACAGTACTACTACTACACAGTACTACAACTACACAGTACTACTACTACACACTAGTACAACTACACAGTACTACAACTACTACACAGTACTACTACTACACACTAGTACTACTACACAGTACTACTACACAGTACTACTACACACTAGTACTACTACACAGTACTACTACACACTAGTACTACTACACAGTACTACTACACAGTACTACTACACACTAGTACTACTACACAGTACTACTACACACTAGTACTACTACACACTAGTACTACTACACAGTACTACTACACAGTACTACAACTACTACACAGTACTACTACTACACACTAGTACTACTACACAGTACTACTACACAGTACTACTACTACACACTACTACTACTACTACTACACAGTACTACTACACAGTACTACTACTACTACACAGTACTACTACACAGTACTACCACTACACACTACTACTACTACACAGTACTACTACACAGTACTACTACTACTACACAGTACTACTACACAGTACTACCACTACACACTGCTACTACTACTACTACACAGTACTACATTACA
>NW_026553321.1:5000-7922 GCF_027596085.1 Anoplopoma fimbria | reverse complement strand
ACAAACAAATTAAAATTAAAGTCCTCATAACACTCAGCGTCTCCATGGCAACAGAAAAACAAAACAAAAAATTAACTATCAGAGTCTTTGTCACGTCTCAGCTGGCTCTGAGGTCACAGAGAGAGCTACGCCCCCGCTGCTGACATCACCACACAGCCAGAGGCAGCAGCCAATCAGAGAGCAGCTAGCGGCGGTAAACTCCGAAGGCCACTAGGCTGAGGAAGATGGTGACGCCGACCAGCGAGGCGGTGGCTGGGGCGGTGAAGAACTGCCTGTACTGGATCTGACAATACCACAGCAGCGACAGCATGAGGACCAGCAGGGGGACCATCAGGCTGCCCACGTTCAGAGCCACCTGCACCTGGTCGGCGGGCCGCGGCCCCCCGCCACCCCCGTCCGGCGTGCTGAGAGATGTGACAGTGCAGGACGCAGTTATGAACCAGGTTCAGAGAGGCCAGAGTCTGAGCGTCGTCCTGCAGCAGCTGACCCTGATAGATCAACTGACCTGCTGCTCCTGACCCGCAGTAGGTCCTGAAAGGGCAGAGGTCAAAGGGTCAAACTAGCAGCAACACTTCTTACAGTAGTGATTTACTAGTGATACAGTAGTGATGCAGTAGTGATACAGTGGTGATGTACTAGTGATACAGTGGTGATGCAGTGGTGATGTACTAGTGATGCAGTGATGTACTAGTGATGCAGTGATGTACTAGTGATGCAGTGATGTACTAGTGATGCAGTGATACAGTAGTGATACAGGGGTGATGCAGTGGTGGTGCAGTAGTGATACAGTGGTGGTGTAGTGATACAGTGGTGATGTAGTGAGAGAGTAGTGATACAGTGGTGATGTAGTGAGGCAGTAGTGATACAGTGGTGATGTCGTGATGCAGTAGTGATACAGTGGTGGTGTAGTGATACAGTGGTGATGTAGTGAGGCAGTAGTGGTACAGTGGTGATGTAGTGAGGCAGTAGTGATACAGTGGTGGTGTAGTGATACAGTGGTGATGTAGTGATGCAGCAGTGATACAGTGGTGATGTAGTGATGCAGTGGTGATGCATGTGATACAGTGGTGATGCAGTGAGGCAGTAGTGATACAGTGGTGATGTAGTGAGGCAGTAGTGATACAGTGATGCAGTAGTGATACAGTGATGCAGTGGTGATGCAGTAGTGATACAGTGGTGATGTAGTGAGGCAGTAGTGATACAGTGGTGATGTAGTGATGCAGTAGTGATACAGTGATAGTGTAGTGATACAGTGGTGATGTAGTGATGCAGTAGTGATACAGTGGTGATGTAGTGAGGCAGTAGTGATACAGTGGTGATGTAGTGATGCAGTAGTGATACAGTGGTGATGTAGTGATGCAGTAGTGATACAGTGGTGATACAGTGGTGGTGTAGTAGTGATACTGTAATGATGCAGTACTTTGTTACCTTTTGATGTATCCAATGGTGTCCTGTGGTTTGACCTGAGCGGTTCTCTCTGTGTCGTTCAGAAACTTCAGTCTGACCACCATGCTCCTCTGAGAGGACGAAGACTCTTCTTCTTCTTCTTCTCCTCCTCCTCCTCCTTCTCCACCTCCTCTGTTCCTGATACCATCTCCTCCTCCCGCCTCCCCCTCTCCTGCCTCCCTGCCCCCTCCCCTTCTCCTCCTGGGTGGAGGTGTTGTTGGGAAGAGCTTCTGTCAGAGAGCTGTCACTCACAGAACTGGAGGGCGAGGAGGATGAAGAGGAAGCGGTGTTGGTGGAGGAGTGGGGGTGTCCTGATGGGCGGGGCTGGTCCCCAGTGAGGGGCGGGGCCTGTGGTGGAGGTGAACAGGTGTTCTGGGGGCTCAGAGGTGCGGGTGGAGATCCAGGCGAGCAGCAGCACCAGGAGCAGCAGCAGCGAGCCGAACAGCAGTGTCACCTCGTCTCCTACCCCTTCAATCAGAGCCATCGCCCACGGCAACGCCCGCTGAGGTCAACACAGGTCACACACCTGCACACAGGGGGCGGGGCTTAGCAACAACACTTTACTGAAGGTTTAAAGGGTCACCACAAATACAGAGCACTTCAATGTACTACTGATGTACACTTAGTATACGCTGCACGCTGTACACTTAGTATACACTACACAATGTACACTTAGTATACACTACACAATGTACACTTAGTATACGCTACACAATGTACACTTAGTATACACTACACAATGTACACTTAGTATACACTACACAATGTACACTTAGTATACACTACACAATGTACACTTAGTATACACTACACAATGTACACTTAGTATACACTACACAATGTACGCTTAGTATACACTACACAATGTACACTTAGTGTACACTACACAATGTACACTTAGTATACACTACACAATGTACACTTAGTATACACTACACAATGTACACTTAGTATACACTACACAATGTACACTTAGTGTACACTACACAATGTACGCTTAGTATACACTACACAATGTACGCTTAGTATACACTACACAATGTACGCTTAGTATACACTACACAATGTACACTTAGTATACACTACACAATGTACACTTAGTATACACTACACAATGTACGCTTAGTGTACACTACACAATGTACGCTTAGTATACACTACACAATGTACGCTTAGTATACACTACACAATGTACGCTTAGTGTACACTACACAATGTACGCTTAGTATACACTACACAATGTACACTTAGTATACACTACACAATGTACGCTTAGTATACACTACACAATACGCTTAGTGTACACTACACAATGTACGCTTAGTATACACTACACAATGTACGCTTAGTATACACTACACAATGTACGCTTAGTGTACACTACACAATGTACACTTAGTGTACACTACACAGTAGTACCTTCATAGTAGTACCTTCACAGTAGTACCTTCATAGTAGTACCTTCACAGTAGTACC
>NW_026553320.1:5000-8531 GCF_027596085.1 Anoplopoma fimbria | reverse complement strand
AACAAACAAATTAAAATTAAAGTCCTCATAACACTCAGCGTCTCCATGGCAACAGAAAAACAAAACAAAAAATTAACTATCAGAGTCTTTGTCACGTCTCAGCTGGCTCTGAGGTCACAGAGAGAGCTACGCCCCGCTGCTGACATCACCACACAGCCAGAGGCAGCAGCCAATCAGAGAGCAGCTAGCGGCGGTAAACTCCGAAGGCCACTAGGCTGAGGAAGATGGTGACGCCGACCAGCGAGGCGGTGGCTGGGGCGGTGAAGAACTGCCTGTACTGGATCTGACAATACCACAGCACCGACAGCATGAGGACCAGCAGGGGGACCATCAGGCTGCCCACGTTCAGAGCCACCTGCACCTGGTCGGCGGGCCGCGGCCCCCGCCACCCCCGTCCGGCGTGCTGAGAGATGTGACAGTGCAGGACGCAGTTATGAACCAGGTTCAGAGAGGCCAGAGTCTGAGCGTCGTCCTGCAGCAGCTGACCCTGATAGATCAACCGGACCTGCTGCTCCTGACCCGCAAAGTAGGTCCTGAAAGGGCAGAGGTCAAAGGGTCAAAACCAGCAGCATACTAGTGATACAGTAGTGATCACGAAATGAGTGATACAGTGGTGATGTACTAGTGATACAGTGGTGATGCAGTGGTGATGTACTAGTGATGCTAGTGATGCAGTGATGTACTAATTGATGCAGTGATGTACTAGTGATGCGGTGATGTACTAGTGATGCAGTGATACAGTAGTGATACAGGGGTGATGCAGTGGTGGTGCAGTAGTGATACAGTGGTGGTGTAGTGATACAGTGGTGATGTAGTGAGAGAGTGAGTGATACAGTGGTGATGTAGTGATACAGTAGTGATACAGTGGTGATGTAGTGATGCAGTAGTGATACAGTGGTGGTGTAGTGATACAGTGGTGATGTAGTGAGGCAGTAGTGGTACAGTGGTGATGTAGTGAGGCAGTAGTGATACAGTGGTGGTGTAGTGATACAGTGGTGATGTAGTGATGCAGCAGTGATACAGTGGTGATGTAGTGATGCAGTGGTGATGCAGTATGTAATTGATACAGTGGTGATGTAGTGAGGCAGTAGTGATACAGTGGTGATGTAGTGATGCAGTAGTGATACAGTGGTGATGTAGTGATGCAGTAGTGATACAGTGATGCAGTGGTGAGTGATACAGTGGTGATGCAGTAGTGGTGATGCAGTGATACAGTGGTGATGTAGTGATGCAGTAGTGATACAGTGGTGATGTAGTGATGCAGTAGTGATACAGTGATAGTGTAGTGATACAGTGGTGATGTAGTGATGCAGTAGTGATACAGTGGTGATGTAGTGAGGCAGTAGTGATACAGTGGTGATGTAGTGATGCAGTAGTGATACAGTGGTGATGTAGTGATGCAGTAGTGATACAGTGGTGATACAGTGGTGGTGTAGTAGTGATACTGTAATGATGCAGTACTTTGTTACCTTTTGATGTATCCAATGGTGTCCTGTGGTTTGACCTGAGCGGTTCTCTCTGTGTCGTTCAGAAACTTCAGTCTGACCACCATGCTCCTCTGAGAGGACGAAGACTCTTCTTCTTCTTCTTCTCCTCCTCCTCCTCCTTCTCCACCTCCTCTGTTCCTGATACCATCTCCTCCTCCCGCCTCCCCCTCTCCTGCCTCCCTGCCCCCTCCCCCTTCTCCTCCTGGGTGGAGGTGTTGTTGGGAAGAGCTTCTGTCAGAGAGCTGTCACTCACAGAACTGGAGGGCGAGGAGGATGAAGAGGAAGCGGTGTTGGTGGAGGAGTGGGGGTGTCCTGATGGGCGGGGCTGGTCCCCAGTGAGGGGCGGGGCCTGTGGTGGAGGTGAACAGGTGTTCTGGGGGCTCAGAGGTGCGGGTGGAGATCCAGGCGAGCAGCAGCACCAGGAGCAGCAGCAGCGAGCCGAACAGCAGTGTCACCTCGTCTCCTACCCCTTCAATCAGAGCCATCGCCCACGGCAACGCCCCGCTGAGGTCAACACAGGTCACACACCTGCACACAGGGGGCGGGGCTTAGCAACAACACTTTACTGAAGGTTTAAAGGGTCACCACAAATACAGAGCACTTCAATGTACTACTGATGTACACTTAGTATACGCTGCACGCTGTACACTTAGTATACACTACACAATGTACACTTAGTATACACTACACAATGTACGCTTAGTATACACTACACACAATGTACACTTAGTATACACTACACAATGTACACTTAGTATACACTACACAATGTACACTTAGTATACACTACACAATGTACACTTAGTATACACTACACAATGTACGCTTAGTATACACTACACACAATGTACACTTAGTATACACTACACAATGTACGCTTAGTATACGCTGCACGCTGTACACTTAGTATACACTACACAATGTACACTATACAATGTACGCTAGTATACACTACACAATGTACACTTAGTATACACTACACAATGTACGCTTAGTATACACTACACAATGTACGCTTAGTGTACACTACACAATGTACGCTTAGTGTACACTACACAATGTACGCTTAGTATACACTACACAATGTACGCTTAGTATACACTACACAATGTACGCTTAGTGTACACTACACAATGTACGCTTATACACTACACAATGTGTACACTACACAATGTACACTTAGTATACACTACACAATGTACGCTTAGTATACACTACACAATGTACGCTTAGTATACACTACACAATGTACGCTTAGTATACACTACACAATGTACGCTTAGTATACACTACAATGTAGTGTACACTTACAATGTGTACACTAGTACCTTCAGTAGTACCTTCACGGTACAGTAGTACCTTCATAGTAGTACCTTCACAGTAGTACCTTCACAGTAGGTAGTACCTTCACAGTAGTACCTTCACAGTAGGTAGTACCTTCACAGTAGTACCTTCATAGTAGTACCTTCACAGTAGTACCTTCACAGTAGTACCTGTGTTAATAGTACTTCTATAAACACACGTGCTCTGTGCAGCTTGGTCCGTCCAGGTGTGAGTTACCTGCAGGTCACGTGATCAGATCCACAGCTGCAACCTGCTGCTTATCGATCCGGATCAATGTCTGGCTGCTAAACTCTGAGCTAGCGGGCTAACGAAGTAACGGCCTGACGGCTAACTAGCAGCCTGACAGGAAGGCGGCTAGGCTACATGCTAACAGCTCTGCAGCGGCTACTACGGCTAACAGCTCCTGCGGCTAGGCTACATGCTAACAGCTCTGCGGCGGCTAGGCTACATGCTAACAGCTCTGCGGCGGCTAGGCTACATGCTAACAGCTCTGCGGCGGCTAGGCTACATGCTAACAGCTCTGCGGCGGCTGGGCTACATGCTAACGGCTCTGCGGAGGCTGGTAGCGGGTCAGGGACGCCGCAGAGGAGGAAACACACCTACTGTTCAGGTCAGAAGCCTCATGTCACACCGCGTTAGCCTGCAGGCTAGTCAGGCTAATCAGGCTAACCGAGCTAGTCTACTCCGTCGGCACTTCCGC
>NW_026553319.1:0-1824 GCF_027596085.1 Anoplopoma fimbria | reverse complement strand
AGGTGGTGTAGTGGTTAGCACTGTCGCCTCACAGCAAGAGGGGCCCGGGTTCAATTCCCGGGCCAGACAGCCTTCTGTGTGAGTTTGCATGTTCTCCCCCGTGTCAGCGTGGGTTCTCTCCGAGGTTCTCCGGCTTCCTCCCGCAGTCCAAAGACATGCAGCTTAGGTTCATTGAAGACTCTAAATTGCCCGTAGGTGTGGATGTGAGCGTGAGTGGTTGTCTGTCTCTATATGTCTGCCCTGTGATAGGCTGGCGACCTGTCCAGGGTGAACCCTGCCTTCGCCCATTGACAGCTGGGATCGGCTCCAGCACCCCCGCGACCCTTAACTGGATAAGCGGTTATGGAAGATGGATGGATGGATGACGTCGACTTGTTTCTGTTGTTTTTGTGCATTCGAGTGGTTTAATGTTGGGAAAAAATGCAACCAATCAGATCTCTTTCTCTCCGTGTCTCCGGGTAGAATATCCTCCATCCGGGTATTCTGTGTCCTCCATAGAACGCCCTGACAGCTGAACGGAATGAGAGCGTGAACGTTTGGAGTGACACTTTGATCAACCAATCATATTTGGGTTTGTAGCCAGTGGGCGTGTCCTCTCAGAGTGACGTCAGAAGGAGGAGCTGACAACACGTTGGTTGGAGTTGACTGAGTCTCTAAAGAGGAGGAGAGCAGCGGCAGAAAGAAAGAAACACTGGAAAAAGGAAACTGCGGTCAAGTCCAACAGTTTTCAGCCTTCAGTGAAAACACAAACTGAGTTATGGAATTCCAATTTACCCCCAAACATTGAGCCTAATAAAATAATCACAGTGTTTAGGAGAAAACATAATCATATTCTGGATTATTTAATAATGACTTCACAATCTGAATTTCAAAACATACAGACGTTAATAATTCATAAATAAGACAAACGCATTTCACCGGTAGAATAAATACACAGTATAAATACACAGAACACAGTATAAATACACAGAACACAGTATAAATACACAGAACACAATGTAAATACACAGTATAAATACACAGAACACAGTATAAATACTGTGGTAACCCCCTTCGTCGGCGGCGGGGATTCGGGAATTAAGGAAAGAAGCAGGGTTGCGGTGCAACGGGTTTTATTGGAAGTCTGGTCACCAAAAGGGAAATCATATATAAACTAAGGTTCTTCCGTAATCGGGAATAAGGGCGCGGGTCCTCCTGGTCCAGCCCTTCCTCTGGGTCGGCGGGGAAACAGCACCCGACGCCTCCGGCTTACTCCTTCGTTAATGCACGCTGGTTCAACAACACGTCTCTTCCTGGTCAGCCCTTCCTTTCGTCTCCCCCGTCTCCCGCCCTTAAAGCTCCTCTCTCCTCGTCCCCCAGGTGCCCCCAATGTTCTTGATTTCCTGGGCCCGGTTGATGTTCCCTCTAGTGCAGCTGGGTGGAGGGGGAGGTACCTTCCTTCCACCACCCGTCCACGGGGCGGGTGCTGCAGCGGCTGGCCCCTGGCCAATGGCGTGGGGTTGCCACAATACACAGAACACAGTATAAATACACAGAACACAATATAAATACAGTATAAATACACAGAACACAGTATAAATACACAGAACACAGTATAAATACACAGAACACAGTATCAATGCACAGAACACTATAAATACTAAGAACACAGTGTAAATACTCAGAACATAGTATAAATACACAGAACACAGTATAAATACACAGAATACAGTATAAATACACAGAATACAGTATAAATACACAGAACAGGTAACAGGCTGCAGAGAGAAATACATTTCTACTCTGGCAGTGATGATTACTTTGTGTCTTTATTTTCAGTCTTTA